>NW_018227830.1:0-1412 GCF_001263595.1 Phalaenopsis equestris
TCTCTTTCGTTTTCTCTCCCTTGCTTTCTCCATCCTTCCTCCTCTCGATCTCTCTCTTTATCCTCCTCTCGAATCTCCATAAAGAAGGGAGCATGAGTGAAAGGATATAATATACGTCTCCATTTCTGTTTCTCCTCATCTTTCTTTGACTCACTCCCTTACTCTCCCTTTCACTCATTTTTATCTATACTTTTTTTATTTGCCCATCCTTCCTCCTTCTCTCCATCTCTCATTTCTCTCTTTCTCTCTTGGTTTCTTTATTTATATATCCTTCTCTTTCTCTCTCTACTTCCCTCTCTCCCCCTTCCCCTCTCTTTTTTCTCTCTTTATTTCTTTCCCACTCTCTTACTCTCTCATACTTTATCTCTCTTGTTCTCTATGTGACTATCTAACCCTCCCTCTCTATTCCTCTCTCTCCATTTGTCAATCTCTCTCCTACTATCTCTCTCATAGTTCTCTCTACCTCTTTCTTGCTCTCTTCATCTATCTTGCTCTCTCTATCTCTCAGCCTTCCTCTTAATTCTTTTTCTATCTCTCTCTTGCACCCACTGCTATTCTCTCTCCATCCCGCTCTTTCTTTCTCTTCCCTCACTTTATTTCCTCTTTATATTTCACTCGTTGTATCTATCCCTTTATAGCTCCCTATCTCTTTAAATTCACTTTCACTCTTACTCCCGCACTCTCCTACTCTCTCTTTTTCATTTTATTTTAAATTTCCCTATCTCTCATTTTCCCGTACTCTCTTGGGTTGCTCTCTCCTGTTTCTCTTGCTCCTTTCACTCTTTCAATCCATCTATCTAGCACACACCCTCTCTTCACATTCTCTCTCATCGCACCGTCTCTCTATTCCCTCTTCCCACACTCTCACTTCTCTCTCATTTTCTCTCTCCATCTCTAAATTCTTTTCTCTTTCTCTTCAATTTCACTCACTCATACTCCCTCTCTCTTTTTCTCTATTCTCATTCCTACTCTCTTTCATAATGCTTTATCTTCACTCTGCTCTCACTCTCTCTCTTTATCCCCCACTATATCTCACTCACTTTTTCTCAATTTCTCTCTATATCTCCCCCACACTCTCTCTCGATCACTCTCTTTTTCCATTCATCTCTCCCCCTCCATCTTTATTTCCCCATCTTGCTCTATCTCCCTCTCGATCTCCCTTCTTCTCTTTGTTTCCCTCCTTTTTCTCTCACTTTCCCTCCTTTTTCTCTCACTTCTCTCACTTTCTTCTCTCAAACTCTCTCTATCTCTCTCTATCTTTTGTCAGTCTCTCTTCTCATTCCTCACTCACCATTTCTCTCCCTCTGTCCATCACTCTCTCCATTGCTCTCCCTCCCTAGCTTTCTCTTTCAATTTCCCTCTCTGTAGCACTCTCTCCTTATTTCTCACTTCTCACTTTCACTCACACTTCT
>NW_018227830.1:1554-2729 GCF_001263595.1 Phalaenopsis equestris
CTCTTTCTCTTTATCTATCCCTCATACATGCTCTCTCTCATTCTCCCCCCTTTCTCTCTCTCAATCCCCCTCTTTTCTCTCCCTTAATGTTTCTCACTTTCTCTCATACTTCTCTCTCTCCTCTCCTCCCTCTTTCACTCCATACCTCCCTTATTCCCTCTCTTTCACTCTCTCCATATAAAAAATAAACGTCCAAAACACAACATAGTCCAAAACAACACACAGAGGCAAATGTAGCAAGCTCAGACCACATAGTTTTTGTTCTCTCACTATTTTAATCTCTATGTCTCTCCCTTCCTCCCTAATTCTTTCTCTCCCCCTTGCTCTTAATCTCGCTCTCCCTCCCTCTTAATCTCTTACTTTCTCTCTCTCTCTTTCTCTCTAGATCTCTATCACTCCCCAACTCTCTTTCACTTTATATCTCTTTCCATTGATCTTGCTTACTCCCTCTTTCTTTCTATCTCAGAATCTCCATAATGTTGCTCAACTTATTTCTCCCTCCCTCTCTCTCTTCTCTTTATCTCAATTTGCTTCTTCGTCACCCTCCATTATTCCATCTTGTCTAGCTTTTTTCATTGTTTTTAGCTCCCTTTCTAGTTCTCTACCTTGCTCTCTCTCAGTCTTACTATTCTCTCTCCTTCTTTCACTATCCTTTACTCTCCTTTCTCTTACACTATCTTTCTTGCTCTCTCTTCTCTCTGTCTCTACCTCTCCTTCTCTTTCTTTCTCACTCCCTCTATCCTTATTTTTCTCTCCCTCTCCTTCCCTCTCTTTCATTTTCTCTCCCCTGCTTTCATGTCTCCATTTCTCTTTCTCCTCATCTCTCTTTGACTCACTCTCTTACTCTTCCTTTCACTCATTTTGATCTATACATTTTTTATTTGTCCATCCTTCCTCCATCTCTTTATCTCTCATTTCTCTTTCTCTCTTAATTTCTTTCTTTATATGTCCTTCTCTTTTTTTCTCTCTCCTTTTCTCTCTCCCCCTTCCCCACTCTCTTTCTCTCTTAGTTTCTTTCTTTATATGTCCTTCTCTTTCTTTCACTCAATCTCCCTCCCTCCCTCCCTCTCTTTTCTTTCCTCACTTTGCTTTTTCATCACCCTCCATTATTCCATCTTGTCTAGCTTTTTTCACTATCTTTAGCTCCCTTTCCAGTTCTCTACCTCGCTCTCTCT
>NW_018227831.1:0-1145 GCF_001263595.1 Phalaenopsis equestris
ACATTTGATAACAAATAAAATTCCAGTTTTGAAAACATGTTTCATTCCCCCAAATTTAAATTTTTAACAGATTAAATAGCTTAGCATGAGATAATTATGTAGGCATGAAATGAAAATTGAAATAACATGCTAATAAGAATTTTTACATCCTAATTATACATGTATAAAACTAAAGAGATGAGTTAAATTAATTTTGATCAAATTTTCTAACATTTTATTTTAGTTTAACATATAGAGATTCAAATAGACTTCTAAACAGTGGGTATAAGCATAAAAGCAATGATACACATTACTGACATCACAATCTTAACATAAAGACAAACTTCCAAACATGATAAAAGAAGAATAAAGGGTACTAGTTTTTGAATTTCAAGTTTAAAATCTAAACTAGCAAGATTTTCTACTTTATAATAGATAAGAAATTAAGTTAAGTTCTAAACTAACTAATCACAGTACTAAACACAAAACAACAGTTACTACCCTAAAATTTAAAAATAAAATATTAATTACCATAAACGTTATAATAATAATAAAACATGAAAGTCCAAAACACAACATAGTCCAAAACAACACACAGATGCAAATGTAGCAAGCTCAGACCACATAGTTCATATCATATTACAATCATAAAATGAATCTCTTAGCTCTACTCTTCATCCTCAGAATCACCACTGTACCATTTTTCTGCAGGCTCATAATTAAGATATTGAAGATATGGAGGAAATTGCACTCCTGGGTCACCTCTAATCAGGCTCTCCAAAGATGCGTGGAATTTCTCTTCATAATCACTCTTCCTTCTATTATAACTATTAGTATGATCTGCAAAATGCTCTAAATTTTGTACCTTATCAGTAGTAAAACTGATATTATCCATCATCTTTTGTAAAAACTCATCTTGAGTCTTAGTAGAATCACCTATAGATGTAGAAACACGTGAAGCAAATGGTCTTGACGAAGATGCAGCAGAGGTCGATGCAGCAGACGTCTCTAATCCACAGCTTCTGGAAAATCCTCCTCTCCAGCCAAAAATCGATTGCTCCTAATAAGTCTTCACATTCACTTTTGTAATGGGCTTTAGAGCTAACAAAATTTCCTCCCAACTATCATACTTTACTCCAGCCTGCTCGCATAAAGAAAATATCAAG
>NW_018227831.1:1677-2568 GCF_001263595.1 Phalaenopsis equestris
TCACTATATCGATCCTGAGCTTTTGAACTGACAAATTTGCTCGAATCAAATGGGCTCTTTTTTTGCTCCTTTTCATTCTTGGTGTCATTCTACAAATTTGATAAAGTCCAAAAATAACTTTAAAAATCAAGTTTAAATCACTAAACTAAACTTCTAAAAGCACTAACTAAACTTCCCAAGAAATTTCCATAGATTTTTCTTCACTTTCACCATGAATAGTAAATTTTCAAAATCTTCTAAATGTGCTTAAAATATATGGTGAAAATCCAAAATTTTTGCATAGAAGTAAAACTCTTACCTCAAGAAACTTGGATCTAGCAAATCTCACTTGATTCCAGAAAGAAATCTCCAAATTTCACTTGCCCTAGCCCTCAAAATCGCAAACTCGAGTTGGGGAAGATGATAGGAGGCTTTAAAAATGGCATTTTTTGGGCCAAAAATTTACTTTTAACTATTTGCGAACCAGTTTTAGTGAACCGACGCTTAAGTGCGGGTAAGTGGCGCTTAAGCGCGAGATGTGGCACTTAGGTGCTAGTGCACAATTTTTGAAATTTTTAATTTTAAGTAAAACGCACTATTAGCTTAAATAAACCACCCCTAAATGGTCTCATAGCATTTAAATGACTAGTTTTACTTCTTATAACTCCCTAATAGTGCATTTAAGTACAAAACACATAATAATTAAACAAACTTCTCCATAATAATTAAATCAATTTGAGGCTAAAAATCAATTCGAGGCTATCCTAAAGGAGTTATAAAAGATGTTTAAGAGAAAGTGTGATTTGTCTTTTCTGATAATTTCATTGTGCTAGATATGGAGGAAGAAAAGGAGATACCTATCATTTTGTGGAGAACTTTCCTAGCTACAGGTAGAGCAATGATAGAAGTGTA
>NW_018227832.1:0-361 GCF_001263595.1 Phalaenopsis equestris
TCTCCTATCTCTATATATTTACCTCCCTCTCTCTCGCTCTCTCTCGATTCTTTCTCCTTTTAAAATCTCTTTAGTTTCTTGCTCCCTCCCACTCTCTCTCACTATTACTCTCTCACTTTTATTCTCTCTATCCCCATCTTTCCTTTGTTCTATCTCTTTGACCCATTATCAATCTCCAGCTTCCTCTCTCTTTTAACACTATCTTTATTATCTCCCTCTCTCATTTCTCTCTTACTTTCTTTCTCTTAACCTCCTTATTTGTTTCTCTATCTCTTCCTAATTATCTCTCTCATTCTCTCTCTTCCCCCCTTTCCTTTCTAGCTCGCTTGCTCTCACCCTCACACTCTCTCACTTGTTCCCA
>NW_018227833.1:0-2139 GCF_001263595.1 Phalaenopsis equestris
CCCCTGGCTGGCCGGCCAGCCTAGTGGCCCGAAAAGCTCGAAACCAAGAGCCACCCTCATGGCACCTCACCCAAATCAAACTTAGAGGCCAGCTCATCCAAATCAAATTGAAGAGCTCCTCTGCCCTCCACCTAAGCACCACAATGCACCCAAACTTGTGCCCTGAGAGCTACCCCATGGCCATTTTTATAAAAACTCACCTCCACGTCCATGGGAGGTGTGCTGAAATTTTCTTAGAGAGACCTCTCCAAACTTCTCACAGAGCTTCGCTAAGATCCCCTCAGTGCATTCCAACTATTTTCCCCCACCTATTCCCACTGTCAAAGCTCAATTTTGAGCTTGAAACCTTGTCAAAAAAATAAGACAGAACCCAATACACCTCCACAGTCCACCAAACTCAAATTAACTGCACCCACACCTTCACAATAGTGAAAGAAGCTAAAGCCCCATCAAATCCCCCTTCCACAGAGCCTCTACCATAGCTCTAGACCAACACCCGAATTTGAGCTTGGTCAAATTCACACCTAGGCCTTATACCAAGACCAGGGACTCAATCCCTAGCCTCCTTGGAACCTAACGAACGTGCCAAGACACTCTAATTGAAGCTTCACTTCTTAGAACAAAGGTATAAAACCTCACCTACTCCCGAGCCTATTTCGATTCTCTATTTGCTTATAGTTAATTTGATTGCTTAATTACCATATGGATGTGTTCATCTCACTTAGAAGAGTCCATAGGATCATACCCAAAGTAATTTGGTTGAGTCTAGGCTGAGATCTTAGAGTTTTAGTGTGGACGGTCACGAGATCACTTTATCGAGGACGACGATGGGGAGCCGTCCGATCGCGCGTGTATCAGATGGACGGAGGAGATCGAGCCGGACAACACTTTATGACATAAACTGCGAGCTGAGTCAGCAGCTACGTGGACGGCTGCATCCAACCAAAGTACGTCACACGTGCCTTCGGAGCTGCCTAGAATCTAGTCAGCACGCGCTGTTTAAATATATAAATAGGGATTTTTCCTATTTATTTAAATATCCCTAACTTAGAAAATTCATATCTTTGTGTAGAAAAATTACAAAAATAAAATGAAAACTCCCTCTTGCTCAGTGAACAGAGGAGAATAATGTGGAATAAATTTCAAGTCCATTTGATGTATATTTTATTTTTAATTAATTAAACACTATTTTGAATCACTTGATTCTCCATGTATATTGACACATCAGCTTGGCGTGAACATTAAAATGACTTGAGTTTTAATCTCTACTGTGGTTTATGATCCAAAGAACTCACTATAAAAATTTTAAAATATTTTGAGTTCATTTGATAACTTAAGTTGATTTTTAAAGATAAATACCACTCTTGACACTTAAATGATTTTTAAAAATCAAAATATAACTCAAAAAATTATGAAACTTAGTTTTTTGAGTTCTCTATGATCAGGGATATTTTATAAAAATAAAATAATGTTTAGAATAAAAACTTAATTTTTAGCCTATTTTAAATATTTAAAAATTCATAAAAATACAAAAATAACAAAATTCATGGAAATGTTCTAAATTACTTCCTAATCACTTAAGAATAATTAGAATATTTTCCCTGATTTTTTAAATAAAGATATTGAATTTCAAAGCTTAAAAATTTTTTTTTAAGGCTAAAAATTAGTTTTCACTAAAATAATTTCAATAAATCAAAGAAAAATCAAAAAAATATGAAATTTTCTCCTCTAGGTTCTCTAACCTTAAAGAAAATTTTCAAAGACACAAAACTTAATTTTCATCATTTAAAATATTTAATTTTTATTAAATAAGCTAGAATTTAAAATAATTCTGATAAATCACAGAGAATTCAAAAGATCATGAAATTTGTTCTAAAGGCTTCCCTGGTCTAGGTCTACCTGTAGTAAAAATTTCAAAGGATTAGAATTTACCTTGGTCAAGTTAGGAATTTTCTTTGAAAAATACTATTTTTGCATTAGAATAATTATGTAAAATAAATTAAATTCTGAAAAATCACATATTCTCCTCTGATGTTTTAATTGATATATGAATAAGGTAGGATAAAAATTTCAAAATCATTTGAATTGAACTTGACAAATTATTAAGTGTTAGAGTCTTAGGGGCAAATGTGTAATTTT
>NW_018227833.1:2169-2739 GCF_001263595.1 Phalaenopsis equestris
ATAAAAATTTAGGCTCATGTCAAGGAGGGAAATGGGCAACCTCTGATGTTAATAAATTTATTTGATGTTTGGAACACAAGGAGTTAATTGGTAGAAACCAATCTCACTTTCTTAATTAAGTTAATAAATTTATTTGGAAGTTTATTAAAATTAAATGATCCTCGACTTAGGGGTATGACTTTTGAAGTTAATAATTAATTAATTTAATACCCCTATTTTGATTTTCAAATAAAAATTCAAATTATGAATCATGCCACTTAAAGCTTAACATTTTCAAAACTAAGTAAGACACTTACCTAGGTTTTAAGGGCTTAGTGGTGGTTTAGGCCAAATCAAAATTGACTAAATGAGGATTAGAGAAATAAACATAACATAATCAAACATCCTTGAAACACCACTAAGCCTAATTAAAAAAAATTGGCTAAGTGTTCAGGTTGCACCAACTTGCCCTTTAAGGAAATCCACTCACATAATTTTCAAATTAAATGATAAATGATAATTACCGCTTTCTTAGAGATAATTAAGACATTAATGTTCACTGAGCATTAGAAGTATTCACAGGATGAACCA
>NW_018227833.1:2933-3246 GCF_001263595.1 Phalaenopsis equestris
CCACCAGAACTTTACTTTTCCTGCTCTTCATAAATGCCCTCACATGCATTTTTAAGTTTCAGGTGGTGGAACGAGAAGACTCGCTAGGTACGCTTTTACAGTTTATAGTACCGTCTTCCTTGTGCATTTTCCTTACATGCTTCTCTTTATCCTTACACTGTTTCTTTTTTATACTTGCATGTATGAAAACAATATAAACTTGCATGTTAACCAAAACCAAAACTAAAATCAACCAAGATAAAACCCACCGCCACAACATTCAAAATATAAAACAACTCAAAATTTAATCACAAACATCACACAAAACTACAAT
>NW_018227833.1:3909-15474 GCF_001263595.1 Phalaenopsis equestris
TAATATTCCACATAAGAAAATTAAACATCATTAACCGATTTCGAACTTCTAGTAACTCTAGAGGAAGGCGAAAATAGTCTGTTTAATTCATTCCAATCACCATTCACTTGTAATTGAGCCGCATCTAGATGAAAATAATTGAGTTCTCTTATACCTTCAGTTTTCCTCGTTCTATAAGATTTTTGAATCAACCAGTCTTCCTCCAATTCAGATCTAGTAAGAACTAGACTATGATCAATATTAACATTATCAGAGTTATTAAGAACATTCATAACCACATTATCATTACTTTTACTATTTTGTTTATCACCTTTCTCCCCCTTAATAGGAAGAACATCATCAACTACATTGCTCACAAACTTATTATTAATAAGAGAAGAGTTACCCACCTCTTCTTCCTTTTATCTTCGATCGATAGACCCACCTCTTCTTCCTTTTATCTTCAATCGATAGTAACTGCAGGATTTGTTTCCCCAATCAAAACTCCCTGTGGAACCTTCACTTTAATATTATTTCCATTCACTTCAACTATAACTTCTTCACATTGAATAACATTATGATCTACCCTATCAGTATCCAACCTTCCGCATTATTATCAGTTTTTCTCTCTATAAGCATATTTCCTTTGAAATTTCTCAATCCAAGATGTGTAACAAAGCAATTTGCCAAATTATGCCCAAACATTCTGCAATTACTTCAATAAGGAGGAACATATTCCATTTCAACACTTTGCCAATAACTTTAATTCAAATCTCCTATCCAAATAAAATCACTAAATGACATTGTCTTTCGACCATAACACGAGCAACAGAGGGTCTACTACATTTAAAAGTAGCATGATTTATCCTCATAGGAGTACCATAAATGGTGCCTAAAGAATAAAGAACCTTCGTATTAAACAGATTCAACTTCAAACCTAGAAATTGAAACCATATAGGCACAATCGGCGTTCTTCCCTAGGGTTATATGATGTCGTACACTTCAAGATCTTCAAATTAACCTTTTAAATTAACAAATTTTTTTTTTGAGAATAAAGAAGTATAATCTACTTCTTTCTCCAACCTGATCATAAGATGTCTCCCATCAATGAGCCCAACATTCCTGTGATCTTAGAGCTTTAAATCTGTAAAGAATTTACGGGTAACTTCCATTCTAGGATGCGCAAACATAATTTCCCCACTAAATTCAACTCTTAACTTTCCACTATGACGTCAGTCTCTTCTTCCTGATATAAAATTGTAGGTTTCCCAATCTTTTGAGCTGCTTTTTTAAAAAGCCCAGCAGACGAGTCGTCTACCATCTGATCTTTGAACTGAAAGAAAAGATAGTCTCGTCATTAGAAACTAAATTCAGATTACCCGCAAATATCTCTCAAAACGAAGGTCAATTCGGAAAAAACCATCATGAAAAACCCCACAGAAAAATAACCGAAGCAAGAGAATCACTAAACCAGAGCCTCTAAACAGAGGAAAATCTCACTGAAATCTTGAATCATAGAATCGCCAACTCCATCGTTAGAGCCCTACCGCCCAATCCTTCATGAATCACGAAGATTACTTATTTTCATAAATATTGTTAAGCATATAGAAAGCTACAAAAATTAAGGGAAATATCAATAAAATATTATTTCATTTTGAAAACTTTTAAAAATACATCTAATAAGTTGCATGAAGTATTTTTGTGGACCACACCTTTACATTGCATTAATCTCTCATGTATCAAAGGGGGTTTGGTGGGTTTTTAGATAATATTGATTGGCTTTTATTTGTTGTTTAGTTCTCAAAGGACTAGCAAATTATACTTAAAATTGCCAATAGAACATGCCAATATTCTAGATGTCATTTGCATAGATTCTTACTGAAATAAAGGGAATTCATATTAAAGAAATTATATATTACTAGTTGATTTAATGATGCTTTATTGATGAAGTATAATATCTCCTCCTGTTGAAATAAAAATATTTCGATGGAAGTGCTCTTTGGTGAAGGAGTTTTAAGATAGGCTTGTTTCTTGTAGTGATGATAGTGCCTTCTTGGATTGTTAAATTTCTTTTTCTTTTAAGACAAAAGAACAAGGTTTTGGATCACTTTTACGATGATATCAAATGATGGGGAGGTGTTAGACGGTTCCCAGGATTTTTAGAGTGTTACTGATTGATTTATAGGCGGTGGAAGGCTAAAATTTTACATTTTTAGGACAAGTTTCGAATTAAAATTTAGTGGTAGTGGATAACAGGGGTAAGGATGTTGTACAAGCTTGCTATTTTTGTTTTTATTTTAATGTTATAAGTGTTCTCTGTGTAAATAGTGAAGTTTGGGTGCGAGTTATGTAATTTGGAAAGCTTTGAGTGACATGCATGTAAATCCCCCTATATTTTTTTATTTAAAGAGATAAAAAGTATTTATGAAAGTTTATAATTTATTACTTAAGTACATATCATAAAGTCTTACCCTCACTAATGGGACATGAAATGTGAACTCTATCCCACGATATATCCTTACAAACTGAATGCTTCACCAAATTTTCCAAGGGTAAATCCACACACTGCCCTAGACAAGCACCAAAAGTAATTTTCAAAATGTCGGTTCAAACACAAAAACTTCAATTTTTGGTACATGATAGAAATGATGGCTTATAAGAAATTTTGAAAGCTTAGTGTAATTCATGCCTTATTTGAGGATGTCTAAGTGTTCTTCATAATTTGTATGTTCGAGTCAAGGGAAAGGCAGAGGAAAGTGTGGCTTGATTCATGGCCAATTTCCTACAATTTTAACAGGTCCTTATGAGCTCAATGTGCCTGTTTTCAATTTTTTGTTAGTTGATCCCAAATTGTTAACAAGTCTATGATGAAGTTGATGGATACTTTATTGTGATTATAATTTTGAAGCTACAATTCGCCCTTCTTACACGGAAAGTTATCTTTTGTTCAGGACTTGTCTTTTTGCATGATTTATTGCATTTGTATAAGATCACTACCGAGGAAATGTGAATTTTGAGATATTGAAGAATTGCCTTACAGATTACCGTGTTTCTATACGTTGGCTATTATAATGAATTTTTAATACAGTAGAATCCAAATCTTTTAGGTTTTAATTCGTCTCTTCCAATGAGTCCTATTACTCTCTTGTTTTAAAGTTATGTTGCAGACCAAGGAGTATGGTTTTACTTGTTAAACTTTCTTAATCAACATTTGACAATCCGAAGTGATTTCATACTATATTTCCATGCTAGAAGCAAGAAAGATATTGCCAGCTTTCTTTTGCGTAATTTAGTTTCTAATAGGATCTTTGTCTAAAAGGTATTGAGGTATTATTCCTATGTTTTAAGCACGACTTTTGGCTAATGATTACTTTGTTTGAACTAAAGGGCTTCACTTGTTTTGTAAGACAACTAAGAAAGAGATCTCTTTTCAAGATGGCTTACCTGAAGTGGGTTCCTTTGTCCTTAAATTTCCTTACACCTGCTCTATTAACATTTGCTAAATTTTTTTTTCTGGATTTTAATCTTGTTGTTTCCTTTTCTATGAATGAAATCTTTAGTGTTTTCTTGTTGAGTTTGCAGACCGGTATAATACCGCACTCGTTTGCCACAGATGGCGGTACTTGGCATGCCATCCTCGGCATTGGTTGCGTGTAGAATGTTCAGCAAAAAGCTTAGCTGAACCAGGAGTTTATTCTACTCTTGAGACTGCAATTGCTGCTGCACGGTCAGTTGTTTTACTTTGATGTGAGAATTTGATCAGAGAGAAAGGTATTCATGCTGGTTTCTATTTTGTGATAAAGTCCTGGTGATACCATTCTCATCTCTGCTGCTGGAGATTACATTGCCCATAACCTTCAGATTAAGAAACCTCTGTGCCTCGTAAGTTCTTACCTATTTGTTGCTCAAACACATTCTACCAGTAGTTTATGGCATCTACCGGATCGGTTTAGTTGTTACAGATTAGATTGACTCAGTGCTCTTATTTAACTTGTTTGCATGTGTTGACCTCATTTTTGTGAGGTCTTCTCTCAACTTGTTTCCGCGCATCTTTGTTTTTATTAGATAGGTGGGGGTGAACTGCCTGACGATACCATTCTGACCTGTTTGCGAGGTTATGAAAGGTTCGCTTCGTATTTTAACTCTTGTTTTATGAGAATGTGAATATGAATTACAAGATAAGAATCTTATAAGCATGCAGTGGAAACAATTTTGATTCATTTCCAAATTTTTCTTCTAATCTATATACAGTGCTCTTGAATTCTTTTCCACATGCAAAATGGCAAACCATTTGACATACTGATCTTATATGTAACTATGAATTATAACATATGAATCTTATATGCATTCACTGGAGGCAATTTGGATTCATTTCCCTTTTTTCTTCCAAACCATATACAGTGCTCTTGAATTCTTTTCCACATGCAAAGTTGCAAACCATATAAAATAATTTGCTTATATGTAACTATGAATTATAACATACTAATCTTTTTATGCATTCACTGGAAACAATTTGTATTCATTTCCGAATTTTTCTTCCAAACTATATACAGTGCTCTTGAGTTCTTTTCCACATGTAAAGTTGCAAACCTTACCGTAAGAGCAGAACTG
This sequence comes from Phalaenopsis equestris, assembly GCF_001263595.1. Classification (NCBI taxonomy): domain Eukaryota; kingdom Viridiplantae; phylum Streptophyta; class Magnoliopsida; order Asparagales; family Orchidaceae; genus Phalaenopsis; species Phalaenopsis equestris. Next base: position 8,500 of record NW_018227833.1, read on the forward strand.
GGTTGTTGCTTACTCCACCGCAGTGGGAGACTCACTGTTGAAGGCTGCATTCTTCAGTGTGAGGAGAATCCTCTTGATTACCTCTCATTCCCTATAGTAAGCACAGCACCTGAATGCAATGGATTTACATCTCTAGCATTGAAGGGAAAATGCCATGGCAGTGTCGGTGCTGACTGTGTCACAGTGTCGAATACTAGAATTGAGGGAGGAGCGAAGGCGGTATCAACAAATGGCAACTTGGTTCTCCAACACGTTCGGGCGATCTATGCCAGGACTTCTATCTTCTTTTGGTTTGAAGTTGGGGAGACGTAGGGGCTATCTTTAGTTTTTTGATTTTCTTATGATGATAGTGCTTTGGCGATACTGTCAGTGGGTGGCTTCATTCATGTAGACTTTGTATTATGAACAATGTTTATATGGAGTTATTTTCGTAAATGCCAGAAAACTTTGTTGGTGGCACCTATTTGCTGCAACTTGTTCCCAGATGAGAGTTTAAAACTATTTTATTTGGAATATGATTGTAATTTATAATGTGTTTTTGCATTATTAGAGTTCAAACTGTGTTCTTTTTATGCTTTTTGGGAAGACATGAAGCTTAAAAAATTTATATTTTTACTCTCGAATATCAGATTGATATATGTAAATTTCTAAGATTTTCCTAGTGAACATTTTCATTGAAGCACTACACACGAATTAGACTGTGCTCTTGAAACAGATAGAACCAACAAAGCAATGGATAAAAATGAACAAATATGTGAAATGGAAATGGCAAAGTGAAAAGCTTTAGCAAAATTAGCGACAATATGTTTATCAGAACTGTGCCCTGGAAACAAACTGGCTTCGCATACCTTGATCCAAAATTATGATCATTTTATTTGACGTATGGCATCCCTGAATACAAAATAATAACAAGTAAAAACTTTGCGCGACATCTTTATCGATAGTTCTGTGTGCATGATATAATTTTGTGAACTGAGTAACAATGTATTTTACAATGCTATTTATTGTTGTTACTAATAATTATGGCTGCCAAGTTATCATCTTACAGACAAAGAAATGCCTTGTAAAATGTTAAAAATTATTTTAAATTTAATAATAGTATACCCGCCAAAAACACTAGCGGCAAATCAAAGCATGATAAACAAGATTTGCCGTGTATCTTTTATATTGGTGTTTTAATATTTCACCAGTAATAAAGGTATGTCTTATACTCAGCTAAATCTTGAGGGAACATTCAGAGCTAAGTTTTGAAAAGGTAATGCTATTTTTTTTTTAAGGAAGAAAATAAAATTCTAGTTGTGAATAAATTGAATGTTTCTCTGTTAGTCAATTATTCAAGCACCAATTCATCAAATCTAGCACTCTCGCCAGATCTAAGAAAAAAAGCAACACTCTTTGCATCCTCATATTTCGGGAAATATTTCCATACATATTACACACGTAGAGCTACGTGAGTAATAACCCCTCAATAACCTCCGCTTCGTAGTTATTAGGGGGTTATTGAGGTATTAATTTAAGAAACATATAACCCAAATAATCTTCCAATAACCTTCGTGGGTTCTATTTCGATGTTATTTATAGATTATTATGGAGGTATTACTGTGTTATTGTTAAGGGAGTAACGCAGAGCTTCGTGCGTGTTCCGTATGAAAATATTTCCCTCATATTTCACTCCAATAACATCATGAAGGACCCTATTGTCTTGTGTGGTAGTGGTTTGTTGACCTAATTTTTTGCTCATTAAGAACTTGTTGAGCACAAAAATGTGCTTGATTTCTGTGCTAGCTTCAGACAAAAGCTATCCCCTTTCAAGGTCAACAATGACATGATACTTGGATCAAGAAAAACTTCACTTAACATGTGCCTGGAGCACATATAATGAAAGATTCTGTAAAAAAAGAAATTTTAAAGTGGTTGGATGTTGTAATCGTTTATTTTATTTCCGACAGTGCTTGTGTTAGTCTGTTCACCGTGTTTCTATGAAAGGGGAAGTGACCGTAGGTGTTAACAAACATAATGAATTAATTCCAACAAGACAAGTCCCTGAGTGGTGAATCAGTATTAATTATATAAAGTTGAATCTTGCCACTAAGAAAGATCACTTTCCTATACCTTTTTTGGACCAAATGTTGGACATGCTAGCTGTGCATCAATTTTTTTGCTTTTTAGATGGATATTCAAGATACCACAAAATACCTATAGCTACTGAGGATAAAAAAAGATAACATTCACAAACTTTTGCTCTTAGAAGATTGTCTTTTAGTTTATGAAATGAACCTGCAACTTTTCAAAGATGCATGATGTCCATTTTCTGCGATCTAATTGAGAAAAGAATTGAAGATTTCATTTGAATGGATATTATGGATACCTCCAATTTTTGGAACCTCCTTTAATTCATGCTTAGATCATTTAATGGGAGTTCTAAAATGCCGTGAAGAAACAAATCTAGTTCTCAATTGAGGAAAAAATGTCAATTTATAGTAGTAGGAGGAATTGTGCTGGGACCTAAAACTTATGAAAGCAGCAGGGAAGTAGATCCAGCAAAAATACAAGTTATTGCTAAACTATCTCCTCTTATTGTAGTGAGAGGAGTTAGAAGTTTTCTAGAACATGCTGAGTTTTACAGATGTTATATTAAAGAATTTTCAAAAATTGCTAAGCCTCTATATCATCTTCTGTAAAAAAGACACGATATTTGATTTTAATCAAGAATGCCAAAATGCCTTCAATTTATTAAAGAAAAAATTAATCACCGCACCTATTATTTTTTCACATGATTAAGAAAAACCATTTGAATTAATGTGTGATGCGAGTGATTATGCTATTGGGGCTGTGTTAGGACAAAAATATGATAAGATTTTTTAAGTTATATACTGCGCTAGTACAACACTTATTAAGCTCAAATTAACTATACTATTACTGAAAAGAAATTATTGACAATAGTGTTCTCTTTTGTTAAAATTAGATCTTATCTAATTGGAGCTAATTGTATTGTGCATACATGATACACCTAAAATATATAGTCTTTATGTACACATTTTTATACCAATTTTTGAGATATTGTGCTTTAATAGAAGATCTTTGTGTGTTTTTCGTTATCTTTGTGTGTTTTTCGTTTATTATATGTGTGTTTTTATTTCAGGTACAATCAAATGGATGAAAATGGTGAAATGAGTGAAAAAGGATCAATTTGGAGCAAAAATAAAGAAGGTGTGCAAAAGAGCACTAGAGGCGCAATTATATGTCTGAGCGCCCAGAACTGGCGCTTACGCGCCAGTAAAACCGAGAAGGTCGTGCCTAAGCGTCAAGTACCTCGCGCTTAAGTGTCGTAAGTAGTTATTTGATGATTCAATGAATTTTGACAAATTTTTGAAGAGGTGTTTGAAGCAACCCTTAGTGAAAACGTGGGAAATAGTTAATGGACACAAAAATACATTCAATTGGATTTGGAAAGGAGGAAACTCTTAGAAGATTCATTGAATGTGAACACATTTTGAAGAGACACCAATGCACCTTTTGGAAAATTATAAAAGGACTTGGATTGGATTGAAGAGTATTCTTCTAGCCTTCCTCCCAGCGCCTTAGAGAGACTCCTACTACCCCCCATAGCCACGCCACCTATGCTTCTCTCTTAGATTAATTAGGATAAATTATTAGAGAGAAGAACAGAGTTGTAGTTTATGAGTAGAGAGTATTGTAAGAGAAAGGAATAGAAGAGATTCAAAAGAAATTCAAGAGTTTTGTGGAGAAGATTTGAGATAAGTTTTTATCTTTATGACTACATTTGATTTTAATTTAAACTTCTTGTTTGTTTGCATGATTTCTACTTTCAAACTTAAGTGTGGTTAAGTTTTCTCCATGAATTCTATGTAGTTTTTTTTATCTTTTTCCTTAAAATGATAAGTGATTAAGTATTGGATGGAAGTTGATTGAAGTATTAATCTTTAATGTTGGAATAAGTTGTGATGATTTTAAACATTGTACTTCATTTACTTCTTGATTTGGCCAATTAACATGTTAATATTTTTTATGAGAACATGTAAGATCTGAGATGGTATTATCTTAATCAACTAATGGTAAGAATCACATGAGATTGTATGAATGATAATGTAATTCATATGATTCAGTGCAAATAAATAGAGAAATAAACTTTGAAGGGTGTAGAATTAAAGGACTTTAGAGTGACAGGCTAAAGCCCCAATTCAGTTTATATTTTTAGGTTTTGATACGAGATGTTAGCCCTTAAGTGGAGAGAGAAGATGGAACTCTAGAGTAAGAGCTAGTATCTTCCATACCTAACCTATCTTCAAGACTATTCAAACATTAAAATAGTCAATGTTCTTTATAGAACCTCTAGTAAAAGTAAAGAATATTATTGCTCCTATTTGACAAAACACAATTTGAATACTTTCGCAACATAATTCCTATACTTATTACTGATTCACGATAAGGAAAAATATATTTTATTTATATTGCCTTAATCTTACAAATATTTAATTAAATATAGTTAGTTGTTTACTTTACTTTAAATTATCAAAAATTACAAAATGCATTGAACTTTCATTCATAATATAACATCTAAAGTTTGAGTGAGAATATTTTGTTAAGTAAAATTTGTTATCTAATTTCTGCTAATTTTAGTTGCATATTGTATTTTTGTCCCTGTGGGTTCGATATTTGAAGCTTAATAAAAAAGTTTTATATTACTTGGTAATGGTACGTACACATGCGTATTATCCTATAATTAAATATCATAATTGCATTATTATTTGCTTTGAAGTCAAATTTTTGCCTAGCTGTTGCTGGTGATTAAGTTTCTGGTTGTCATTTCAAAGTAAGAATTATAAGTAAGGAAAAATTAAGAATATAATCGCATACATCATATTGTCATATAAAATCGAGATCAAGTTTTTGATGATGTTGCGAGGGACAAATATAAAAATTTTTGAAGAAATTTTTAGAAAGCCAATTTCTATTATTAGAAAGTCTTATTTAAACTTTTAGATTTATTATAAGAATATTGCAATGTTATTTTTATATAAGTTCTTGTTTGTGTAATTTTTTTTATGTGGTTTTGTAGTAGTGTATGCGTAGTTCAAGTTCTACAAGACTAGTGCCCTACGATTCTGAATTAGAAAGAACTATTAGAAAAATTTAAAAAATCAAAAATACTGAAAAAGACAAAAAATTTCAAGAAATGACATCAAAATAATCAAAATGTTGAAATTAATCATGAGTTTAGACCTTTAAGATATTATTCAAACCCTACAATAGATGAACTTCATTGTAGTATTCAAAAATCTGCTGAGCTGGCTAATTAATTTGAACTTAAACATGCTATTATCCAAATGAAATCAAATAATCAGTTTGGGGAAGCACTAACTGAAGATCCAAATTTACATCTTGCTAATTTTCTAAAATTGTTTGCTACATTTAAATATGATGGTGTATCAGATGATGCTATAAAACTTATACTTTTTTGTTTCTCATAGAAGAATAAGACTAAGATATGGTTACATTCATTAGCACCTAGATCTATCAGAACTTGGGGTGATTTAGCGTAGAAATTTCTTGCTAAAAATTTTCCACCATAAAAAATTGTAAAGTTTAGAAATGATATTACATATTTTTGTCAGTTTGAAGGGGAATCTATTTATGAAGCATGAGAATGATTTAAAGAATTACTAAGAAAGTGTCCACACTATACCAGATTGGTTAATAATTCAAATATTTTACAATGGATTAGCTAGATCTCTTAGAGTTATTATCGATGCCGCTGGTGGTAGTTCATTGATGTCAAAACTATTTCATGGCGCTTATGCTTTAATTGAAGAGGTTTCAAGGAAGTTAGACCAATTTGGAATGAATTTTTCTCAACCAATTGCAATGATTGAAGAGAATTCATAAGGCCAAATGGTAGATTCTCAAGCATCATTAGAAACTTTGAATGCAATAAACAACAAGCAAAATAACCCATATTCAAACTATTATAACTCAGGTTGGAAGAACCATCCTAACTTTAACTAGAACAATACTTTAGGTGGTATTAATCAACAACGGGGGAACAACCAAGTAAACCCATTGGGAAACTGGAACAATCTAGGTAATAGTAATTATAGACCTGCTTATCCTCAAGGTTTTAACAGAAATCCACAATTCAAGAAGATAAAGTTGTCTATAGAAAAAGTAGTGTTATAAATGGTAAATCAGTTACAAAGTCAAGGATCTACAATTAGAAATATTGAGAATCAATTGGGACAAATAACAAGTTCATTAAGTAATAGATCTCAAGGAACACTTCCTAGATACAGAAGTAAATCCAAAAGACCAGAATAAAGAGCAAGTAAAAGCCGTTCAACTTAGAAGAGGAAGAGAATTTGAAGGTAAAATTTAAAAAGAGATTAAAGTAGAGAGAGAAAAATTGAAGAGCTTGAAGAGGATGCTTCGAAAGATTCTTCGAAAGGTTTAGAGAGATCTATTTCTCCACTTAAAATTGATTTGAAAAAACCACCACCTCCATTTCCTCAGAGACTTCGTCAAAAAAAGTTGGATAAAGAATTTTCAAAATTTATGAAAATCTTTAAAAAGCTTATAATTAATATTCCATTTACTGAAGCTTTAGAACAAATGCCAAGCTATGTGAAGTTTATGAAGGATATTCTTAACAGGAAATAAAAGTTTGAAGATAACGAGACAGTTGCACTTAGTGAGAAGTGCAGTACTATAATTTAGAAAAAGCTTCCTAAAAAGCTTAAAGATTGTGGTAGCTTCACAATTTCATGTGCAATAGGTGACAGATTTTATGGGAAAGCTTTATGTGATTTAGGTGCAAGCATTAACCTTATGCCATTATCAATGTTTAAAAGTTTTGGATTAGGAAATATATCACCTACTACTGTAAATCTGTAGTTAGCAGATCATTCAATAACATATCCTAAGGTATAGAAGATGTGGTATAGAAGATGTTTTAGTGAA
>NW_018227833.1:15492-17474 GCF_001263595.1 Phalaenopsis equestris
TTATCTTTCTTGTTGATTTCATTGTGCTAGATATGGAGAAAGATAAGGAGATACCTATCATTTTTGGAAGACCTCGAAAGAAGAAGAAAAGTAGTATTTCATTTGACTAATGTAGAAAGGGGAATTAACTATATGTGTAATGATCAAACAGTTCCTTTTGATATTTCCAAATCAATGAAGTATCCTGCAAAATGTAAAGATGATGAATGTTACAGAATGAATGTAATATGGCATTTGAGTGATTGCCATTTCAAAACAATTTTTGAAGAGAAATCTGAAATGAAAGAGTTGGACACGAGCGAGAAGAGGAATTAGAAGAGGAATTAGATCAATTTGAAGATTTTTATAAGGAAAATTGAAGAAAGTTTTGAAGTTTTGGATACAACAGAAAAAGATAAATCTTTTTGTCCATGGATTGAAGAACCTCCTGAACTTGAGTTAAAATTAGTTCTTGAACATTTAAAGCATGCCTTTTTAGGTGATTCTTCAACATTACTGGTTATAATTTCCCCAAAATTAACTACTGAAGAAGAAATGAGTATAATGAAAACTTTTGAAGAATTATAAGAAAGCTTTTGAATGGATAATTGCTGATATTAAATTCTATAATGAAATTTGTATGCATAAAATTCATATGGAAGAGAACTGTAAACCCAGGGCTGATCTTCAAAGAATATTAAATTCTATTATGAAAGAAGTGGTTAGATGCTGAAATTATATACCCTATTTCAGATAGTGCATGGGTTGGTCCAATTCACAGCTTTCCTAATAAAGGAGGAGCGACTGTGACTATGAATGAACATAAAGAGTTAATACCAACAAGACAAGTCACGGGGTGGAAAATATGCATTGATTATAGAAAATTAATTCTCGCCATTAGAAAAGATCATTTCCACTATCCTTTTTAGATCAAATGTTGGATAGAATAGTTGGGCATAAATACTTTTGTTTTCTGGATGGATATATGATACACCTAAAATATATAGTATTTTTAGCACATTTTTATACTAATTTTTGAGATATTGCACTTTAATGGAAGATATTTTTTTGTTTTTCTTGCAGATACAAGTAAAAATGGAAAAAATACTTAAAAGAGTGAAAAAGGATCAAATTTGGTGCAAAAAGGTGAAAAATTGTGCAAAAGAGTTTGGCGCCTAAACGCCAGATCCGACACTTAAGTTTCGATTAAACAGAGGAGGCCGCACCTAAGCGCCGAGACCCCGCGCTTAAGCTCAAGTGGCAGTTACTAGACGAGTAAAATTGGTTTTCACAAATTTCAAAGAGGTTTTTGAGGCACCCATTGGCTTAATAAGTGGTTGTAACCACCATGAATAAAAATTATCATGAAAGGATGCATCTCTTAGAAAAATACATCGAATCAAGACACATTTTGAAGAGATCCCAAGACACCTCTTGGAAAACTATAAAAGAAAGAAGAGAGGACTTAGAAAAGAGTCTTGAAAATATTGACAAGTTTTGAAAGTTTTTCGCTAGGGAGTTAGTTCGGAGAGATTTTCAGGAACTGCTTTTTATTTACTTTATCCTTTTTGTTATTTTGTTTTGAGTGATTGTAAAAGAGAAGAGATTTAAAGGAACTTCAAGAGTTTGGTGGAGGACTTGAGATAAGATTTTATCATTTTGTTTTAAACTACTTTTGGTTTTAATCGAGACTTGTTGTTGGTTTGATAATGATTTCTCTTTTAAACTAAAGTGTGGTTTTGTTTTCTCCATGGATTCTGAGTAGTTTTCTTTATCTTTCTTCTTAAAATGATACGTAATTATGTTTTGGATGGAAGTTGTGCAGAGTATTGATCTTTAATGTTGGAAGAAGTTGTGATAATTTAAATCCACGCACTTCATTTACTTCTTGATTTGGCCAATCTAGATGTTAAAATTTGTTGTGAGAACATGTAAGAACTGGGCTGGTATTTTCTCAGTCAACAATTGGAAAGATCACATGAGGTTGTATGAATGAGAATGTA
>NW_018227833.1:17612-20170 GCF_001263595.1 Phalaenopsis equestris
TGTAGGAAGTAAAACCGCCCCAAACCCCGCCAAAACAGTCTAACCGCACTCGGCGCCATCGGTGCTCCTGATCTTTAAGCTTTTTAAGACCTTCCAACCGCACTCGACGTCGTCGGCGCTCCTGATTGGCGTTGCCGACACTGATGTCTGTTATCTAGGGCACCGTGGCGCCCATTTTGGCGCCGTCGGCGCCAGTGGCCAAAATTGTTATTTTCCTTTTTTTTTAATTTGATTCCAAATTTTCCTCCAATACAATTATTTGACTTAATTTATAATAAATGCAATTGTGTAGGATCATTATCTACTAATACATTATCTACTAATATATAAGACTACTAATATATAAGACACTTTACAAACTAAGTAGTAATACATAGCAATATACGTATGTGTTGCCTCCCACAAAACACTTGGTTTAACGTCGTCAGCCCGACATACCATTTGTTTAGTTGGGTTGATTTAACATTATAACTTCCTTAAATTGAGGTATGTGACCTTCATAATAATGTTTCAAACGATGCCCATTAACTTTAAATATCTTTCCAGTGTTAGAATTTTTAATAACAACAGTTCCATAATGATAGACTTTAATCACTTTAAATGGTCATAACCATATGGATTTTAGTTTTCCTAGAAACAATCTCAATCTTGTATTATATAGTAGAACTTCTTGTCCAGGTTCAAATTTCTTCTTAACTCTTTCGATCATGTCATATTTTCATTTTCTCTTTATATATTATCACATTATCGTATGCTTCATTTCTAATCTCCTCAAGTTCATTGAGTTGCAAAAAACTTTTCTCACCAGCATCCTTTAAATTAAAATTAAATTATTTAATAGCCCAAAATTCTTTATGGTCTAATTCTACTCGTAAATGACATGTTTTTTTCCAAAAATCAATATATTTGAGGACATTCCTATAAGAGTTTTATAAGCAATTCTGTATGCCCATAATGCAACATCTAGTATAGCAGACCAATCCAATTTATAAGGATTTACAGTTTTACTAAAATGCGTTTAATTTCACGATTCGATATTTGTGCTTGACCACTAGTTTGAGGATGATAAGCAGTAGAGAATCTATGCATTATATCATATTTCTTGATTAATTTTTTGATTCTCTTATTCCTGAAATGAGATCCTCCATCAGTAATGATTACTCTCGGCAATCCATATCTTGTAAAAATATTTTTAATTAAAAATTTAGAAACACTCTGAGCGTCACATCTAGGCACAACAATAGCTTCAATCCACTTAGACATATAATCAACAACAAATAATATATATAAATTTCCAAATGAAGGCATAAATGGTCCTATAAACTAATGTGTAATTTAGAGGCATTTCGTCACTTGTGAAAATATTTCCTACTCGTTGACATTTATTGCATGTTTTAATATATTCATTAACATCTCTAAAAATAGTAGACCAACAAAATCCTGCTTGCAAAATTTTATATGTAGTTCTATTTATTCCAAAATGTCATCCAAATTCATAATCATGACATCTTTTAATTATCTGTTGAGTTTTTTTATAAGACACACATCTTCTAATAATTAAATTTTTATATTGTTTATATAAATATGGGTCATCCCAAAAATAGTCTTTCGAATCATAGATAAATTTCTTTAATTGTGGATTCTTGATATCAGGTGGTAGAATGTCACTTACAATATAGTTTACTATACCAACGTACCACGGTACATCCATTTCATCAATACTATATAAATGATCATCAGGGAAATTTTCTAAATATTCATTTGCAAAATTAGTTAATATTTTTATTTCTATTCTAGGCAATGATCAGCTATTTTATTATCATTTCCCGTTATATCTACCACAGTAAAATCAAACTCTTGCAATAGAAGTATCCATCTAATTAATCTTGGTTTAGTATCCTTCTTTTGCATCAAGTATTTAATAGCAGAATGATCTGTATGCACTATACATTTAGTTCCAATTAAATAAGATCTGAATTTAGCAAAGGCATAAAAAATAGCTAATAACTCTCTTTCAGTAGTAGTATAATTAATTTGAGCATTATTTAGAGTTTTACTAGCATAATATATAACTTTAAAAACTTTGTCATCCTTTTGTCCTAATACAGCCTTAATAGCATAATCACTAACATCACAAATTGTGGATTCTTGACTGATGATACACCTAAAATATACAGTATTTTTAGGCATATTTTTATACCTATTTTTGAGATATTACGCTTTAATAAAAGGTATTTTATTTGTTTTTCTTGCAGATACAAGTTAAAATGAAAAATTGCAAAGGAGTGAAAAAGGATCAAATTTGGAGCAAAAAGGTGAAAAATTGTGCAAAAGAGTTTTGGCGCCTAAGCGCTTGATCTGGCGCTTAAGCGTCAGTTAAACAGAGAAGGCCACACCTAAGCGCCAAGACCCCACGCTTAAGCGCCAGTGGCAGTTACTACACGAGTAAAATCGATTTTCATGAATTTCGAAGAGGTTTTTGAGGCACCCATTGGCTTAATAGGGGGGTATAACCACCATAGATGGAAATTATCTTAAGAGGAGGGATCCCTTGGTGA
>NW_018227833.1:20327-34940 GCF_001263595.1 Phalaenopsis equestris
AGAAGAGATTCAAAGGAACTTCAAGAGTTTGGTGGAGGACTTGAGATAAGTTTTTATCTTTTTATTTTATACTACTTTTGGTTTTAATCAAGACTTGTTGTTGGTTTGACAATGATTTCTTCTTTTAAACTAAAGTGTGGTTTTGTCTTCTCCATGGATTCTGAGTAGTTTTCTTTATCTTTCTTCTTAACATGATAAGTAATTAAGTTTGGATGGAAGTTGTGAAGAGTATTTATCTTTATTGTTGGAAGAAGTTGTGATGATTTAAATCCACGCACTTCATTTACTTCTTGATTTTGCCAATCTAGATGTTAAAATTTGTTGTGAGAACATGTAAGAACTGGGCTGGTATTGTCTCAGTCAACAATTGTAAAGAATCTCATGAGGTTGTATGAATGAGAATGTAGTTCATATGATTGAGTGCAAATAAATAGGGAAATATTCATTGATGGGTGTAGAGTTAGAGGACTTTAAAGTGACAGGTTAAAGCCTCCAACTTGGTTTATTATTTTAACTTATGATACGAGAATGTTAGCCCTCAGGTGGAGGGAATCGAGGGAACTCTAAAGTGAGAGCTTGTATCTTCCCTGCCTAGCTGGTCTTCAAAACTATTCAAACTTTAAATTAGTCAATGTTCTTTATAGCATCTCTAGAAAAGGTAAAGAATATTATTGCTCCTATTTGACACAACACAATTTGCATACTTCCACAACAGAATTCCTATACTTATTACTGATTAATGATAAGAAGAAAGATATTTTCATATTAAGTACGTTTCTTCTACAAAAGCTTTAGTTATCTTTTTATTGTTTCGTTAAAATATCAAAAATACCAAAAATATTTTAATTTTAAATTCCTAAAAAAATCGTTTTTAGTTTAAGTAATTATCTTTTTAAAAATATAAAACTTTCTAAAAAGTGCATATTACATAGTCTTCCCTATAGGTTCGAATTCAGGTCTTAATCAAAAAGTCATGTATTACTAGATAACGATATGTATACTTGTGTAGTATCCCAATATAAATATATATAAAAATTCAAAAGTTAAATTCTTATTTTTCTTTAGGATGAAGTTTTTGGTTTTGTTGCAAAATAAGGAAATATAAGTGAAAAATACCATCAAAACTATTGTTATACTGTGCATAAGCATTAGGTACGGGATCAACTGACATCCCTTCTTATGCCCTCCAAATGTTTACCATGAAGAAAGGTACTCAAGTTCTCTTAGGAGGAATTTTTAACAAATTCTTGTGGGCTGGACAAAAGAAATAATACCATTGGCTCTCTTGGCAGAAACTCTATAAGCCTCTTCATGCTGGAGGTTTTGGTTTTAAGGATTTCTAGCACTTAAGCTTTATTAATCTATGCAAATTATGGATAAAATTTAGGGCACAAGATAGCCTTTGGGCTCAGTATATGGTGGGGAAATATTGCAGGTCTGTACATCCAACTCTTGCCATTAAAAAATAGGTGATTCCAGGATATGGTCTAAACTCTTGAAAATCAAAAATCAAGCTGAGGAGCTTTTCATATAGGAATTAGGAGAAGGGAAAATTAATTTCTGGTTAGATAAATGGGTTTGGAATGGAGAAAAGCTTATTTGTTCCACCTCAAACCCTAATTATCAATCTCAGGTGAAAGATTACTAGTATGAAGACTAGTGGAATTGCACATTACTGCACACTATTCTTAACAATGAGCAAATTCAACTAGTGAAGAATACTTCCTTCTCTACAGATCAAAAGGACAGACTCATTACCAAACAATCCACCTCACAGAAACTTTCAACATATATTTATCAAAAGTTCTTCAATTGGCAACCTGTTATGTGGGGGAAAGCCATTTGGGGTAAGTAGTTAACACCTTCAATGTCTTTTTTCTGCTAGAGGTTGTGGTTGTCTTATATCTAGAAAATTATACTGATGATATCTTGAAAATAAAAGGCCTGAGGAGACCCTCATGCTGCTATCTATGTAATGCTGAGGAAGAGACTTTAGAGCACTTATTTCTTACATGTGAATTCTCTCGAAGGATTTGGTATGGACTGCTTACACAGCTTAAAGTTGATACTTTTACAGTGTGCTGGGATAAATTTTCCTTTTATTGGTGGGACTGGCAAGAAGCTAATCTACTGGTAATTCCATGTTTGGTTGCATGGTTTATTTGAATGAGTAGAAATCAAGCCAAGTACGGGGATCTTAAGAGATTGGTCAAGTATGTGGTTTTCAACTGCACTTTCTATATCTAGAAAATTACACATCATTGGCATTTCCCTAATCTATTTAAGAATTGGATGCCAAGTACTAAAATTCAGTAGAGCTTCAATCAGTAGAGCTTCAAGCCAGTAGAGCTTCAAGCCAGCTTTAATTCTATGGACCCATCCTCCAACAAGCTAGTTGAAAGTGAACACAGATGACAGCTACACCAGGGATTCAACGAGCTTTGGGAGAATTGTTAGAAACTCCCACGGGAAGTGCATTCTATATTTCTCTTCTCCAACTTGGGCTTATAATGCTTTGGAGACTGAGATGATAACATTCTATTGGGCTATCACTTTTTCTTATCACTGTAAGTTAAGTCATTTGATAGTAGAATCTAACTCTATTACTTGTATCAGGATACTGCAGAAAGAAGAAGCTCCTCCTTAGTATATTCACAGGTGGTTAAATAAATTACATCATTTTTTAAACATTTGAAGGGTGAAATTTAACCATATTTACAGAGAAGGTAATGGTCCTACACATTGGTTGGCTTCCATGGGGAGGAACACTAAACAAATTACAAATGGACAATCTCCTTCTTCTCATTTATCTTTTCTTTTACATGGGGATAGTTTGGCCATCCCTCATCTTCATGCTATGTGAAAAGGAATATATATATTTATATATATACTTGTTTGGGAAGAAGTAGTTAGAAAGGTATCACCATAACAAAGTTAGAAAGTTATATATATTCAACAAAATATTAAGATTTCATTAAGTTGGGGAAGAAGTAGTACATGTAATATAAGGAAGAGAACAAATGTCTCCCCTTATCAAAAAAGCAAGATCTAAAGGAGGGAGTACATCAATCTTTGGAGCAAAGGATAAAGCACAAGCACCCTGAGTAGCCAACCAGTTAGCACACTTGTTGCCTCCCTAAGGATGTGGGTCCAATGAATTTGTAGGTTGTAAGTGGCTATCATATTTGTAATCATCTTGAGAAGAGAGACCAGGAACCAAGGAGGAGGTAGATGCTCCTTGAAAGCTTGAACTAGCCATGAAGAGTCTAGCTCTAAGTGTAGGTGATTCTAACCCATAGCAACAACAATTTTAATAGACCAAGCAACTGCTTAAGTTTCATCATGCAAAGCATTAATGGCCAAAATAGGAGAATGAAAATACAAGAGGCAGTTCCCAGTATGGTTCCTGAAAATCCCCCCAATGCCAACACTATTCCTCTTAAATGCCATTAGTATTGATCTTAATCCAAGGTTGCAAAGGTTTGCTCCAATGGATTAAAGTAATGCTTAAAGGAGGAGAGGGAGAGCTATTACATGACCACTCATAATTTTTAACCTTGTATCCTATGAAATTAATGATCTTGGAAATATAGGAGTGGTAGTTGATGCTGATTTGAGCAGAATTAGTAGATCAGCCTTCATATTTGTTACTATTTCTTACCATCCAGATGAACCAGGTAATGATGAAAGGAATGAGCTCTGCCCGATTCTCTTTCCATTGTCTCCAGTAGTTAGAAAGGTATCACCATAACAAAGTTGAAATGGGTGATTAAATCTGGTAATAACTTGTAACCAGACTTCCTTGGCAGTGGGATAGGAGAAAAAAATTTGTGAGAAAGATTCCTCTTGTTGATAGCACAGATAACACTTTGAGGGGCCTTTTAACCCCTTAAGTTTGAGGATGCCATCAGTAGGGATGATTTTGTGGAAACATCTCCAAGCAAAGAAGGATATTGAAGGGCTAAGGAATTTCACCCACATAGTTTTGCTCCGATCCTGTGAAGGCCAATTGTATAAAGTGTAGTAAGCATATTTAGTAAGAGAGATGTGATGAGGATTCTTAGTAACAATTCTGTCTTAGTAACAATTCTTTAGTAACAATTCTGTCTGTTATTTGGGGGGTGATAGGGAGCTGGGTGATTTGATGCACCTGTTCAGGATCCACCATAGAAGCCAGCAAGTCTTTGTTCCATTGTTGACTTAACCAGCATTTCTAAATTGGAAGGCTGAAGATGGGATCAAGAGTTGTGGAAGAGTATTGCTTGCCATCAAGTAACCAATTATCAAGCCAGAAATCAACCTTGCCTTCCCCAACATCCCAAATAAATAAATCTTCACCAGCAGTTCTGACTTTAAGGAGTTCAATCCATATTCTTGAGTCCCTATGTTTCTTAATAGTGGTTACTGGATGGGAGTGTTTACAGTACTTGAACTTCATGAATTTGGCCCACAATGAGGGGCCCACAATGAGTTTGGCCCACAATGAGGTTTTTTCTCTAAAATTGATCCATAACTTACAGTAGAAAATATGGTGTAATTGCTGGAAGGATTTAATGTCTAATCCTCCAGCAGAAAGAGGAAGGCATAAATTTTCCCATCTTAACCAATGAAATTGTTTATGATTCCCCTCCCACAAAAAATTATTTAGCATAACCTCCAAAGTTTTTGGGGTGCTCCTTTTCATTTTCAGCATTTGCATTATATACATGGGGAAAGAAGATAAGATGCTTTTAACCAAAGTGAGTCTTCCACATTGTGATAGATAAGCATTGGTCCAGCAGGAGATTTGTTAGGATTTTTTGGATACCACTTCATCAAATTGGGTCTGCCTTTTTCTCCCCTTGGCTAATTGAACTCCAAGATAAAGAAGCAGACAGACATTAGATTTAAATCTAGTATAATCTTTGATCCAATTCTTGGAAGCAGATGTGGTATTTTTGCTAAAAATTAGTTAACATTTATTGTGATTCAGTGAGAGACCAGAGAATTGTTGGAATTGATTCGATAGTTTAGACACCTTCTTTACTGCTGGTTTAGAAACATTAGAAAACAAAATTACATCATAAGCATAGCATAAATGGCTGATAGAGAAGTTAGCTTTATTGGCAAATCTGAGATGCTCCTGTTAAAAAAAATGGAGATTGAGAAGCATAGAGAGGTAATCCATAGCCAATATGAAAATGTAAGGAGAAAGGGAGTCTCTCTGTTTGATGCCTTTGGAAGCTTGAAAGAGTCCATGAGTATTGCCATTCACCAGGATAGTATAGTAGTTGTTCTGAAGCCATCTATGGATCAGTTGACAGAAATGATCATTAAATCCTCTAGCTTGGAGAACTTCCAAAATGAAATTCCAGTTTATATTGTCATAGGCTATGGATAAATCAAGCTTGTACATGAGATTTTCTACTCTGCATGGCCTGTCAATATCCAATAGAAGCTCTTGGGTGAGTAAGACATTATCTGTTATTTTTCTACCTGCAACAAAAGCAGATTCATTAGAGGAAATCAGTAAAGGCAGGTGGGGTTTTAATCTAAACCAACAACTTACTGGTGAGCTTTAACAACACAGTTGTGAGAGAAATAGGTCTGAAATCATACCAACTAGATTTTTTATCACCTTTAGGAATTAAGGTAATGGTAGATATAACAAAATACTTTGGCATATTAGCTCCACTAAAAAAAATTTGAACAGCCTCCAGTACTTCCCTCTTCACAATAGACCAGGCTTTTTTATAAAAAGTGGAGGTAAACCATCAGTTCGAACAGCCTTGTCACCATTTATGGAACATAATGCTTGCCAAATTTCATCTTCGGAAGGGATAACGGTAAGATCCAAGTTGTTAATTTTAATAAATCTATCATTAAGGAGGTCTGGATTGAAATGTTGAAGGTTTGAAGCATAAGGCTGAGACAAGAGTGACTGAAAATGTTTGACAGCATTTAAAGGAATTTGATCAGTATCATAAATCCAACAGCCATTGTTATCTTTGATCTTCAAGATTGTCTCAGATTGTCTCCTTTGTTTGATACAAACATGGTAGAATTTAGTGTTTATGTCCCAATCCACAAATTTTTTCAAAGCTGCCTTCTGTTTGAAGAACTGTTCTTCCCATTGAATGGCTCTGAGCAAGTTGACATTTGCAATGACAAGAGATTGTTCATTTGAAATGCCTAATTGAAGTTCCTATTCAACCTTCTTAATAGCTTGTTCAGCCTCCTCAACTTTAGTTGTCAAATTGCTAAAACAGTTCCAGTTCCAGGATTTTAGATGCTTTGCCACAAACTTCTGAATTTGCCACAATCTGGTCTAGGGAGGGAGGGAGTTATCAGGAGTCTAGACAGATTGAAGAAAGGGGAGAAACTCAGGGTGTTCCAAACAGACATTGAAAAATCAAAATCTAGGGATGGGGGATGCTTGAGTGGGGGAAGTAGATATCAAGAGAGGCCTGTGGTCAGAGCAAGTATATGGGAGGTGTGACACAGTAGTGTGGAGGTTAGTCTCAAGCCAGGCATGGTTGACAGGAAATCTATCAATTCTTTCATGAAGTTTTCCTCTCCTCCATGTATCAAGCGGTATCTGATGTGGTGGTCCCTGATTTGGTAATTCAGAGAGATCAATACTTCTCATGTTGTCAGAGAAAGCCAACATTTGATTTAAATCAACTGGTTTCCCACCCCATTTTTCATTCAGTATGGCCACACTGTTAAAGTCCCCACCAATAATCCAAGGCCCCTTTACTGAAAGTTTGAGCAGGTGAAGTTGCTGCCACAATACCACTTTATCTCTTATAGAACTGCCTGCATATACAAAAGTAGACATAGTCTGAAGGAAATCCCACTGCAAAGATACATGAAGGAACTGAGGATGGTTGTCCAAAAGCTGTAGATTGACCTCCTTCCTATAAAATAGCCAAATTTTATTGTTGGAATTATTAAAAAAGAAGAATTGAGGGAACTTCTTAAGGATTCTGTTGGGAGTGTTGTGAACCAAAGGTTCCAAAATGGTAAAGCAAAATAAGTTGTTTTTCTTAGATAAGTTTTTAATCCTGATCTAATCCTGATCAGGGATTTTAATCCTGATCAGGGAATTTGGATCAGAAATCTCCATGATATTCCAACACAATAGTTTAATCATTAGAAAACTAGGAAAGTCCCCATGTCTGCCTTGCCCAGGCCTAAATAAGAAGAGATCCAATCCCCTTATATAATAAGTGATATGTGAATTCAGTGAATTTAGTGTATTCAATTTTCCCTCTACTACATCTAAGGGCTTCCAAATGTACAGAAGGAAAACCAAGTGCACAGATGGAAAAAACATGATGTAGTTTCCCATTAAAATTCAACAACCCAGGCCTAGTAGAAACAAACAGGATGATAAAAATAGTAGCCATATAGAGGTCAACAGTTAAATGGTAGTGGATTGAGAGTGGAAAAGATTTGGAGAGGGATGGGGTATAAATATATATTATTGGGAAAAAAATGGATGTCAGTACAGACTTTAGAGGTGGGGACAAAGCCAAGGGGTAAGGGTGGGGTGAAGGTTGAGTAGAATGATGAGGAATCTGGAGGTAAGGAATGTAGAAAAATCTTGGGGTTATCATAATGGAAGGAAGCAATAAAGTTCCTCTTAAAACTCTGGAGGTTACTAAGAACCATAGGTTTAAGAAAAGTAAAATACCAAAGGTTATAGGTATTATAAAAAAAATTTCAGTCTTTTTAAAGACTGGGGATGGGCAAAACCCCTTATATACTAGTAGAAAAGGCTAATCATTAGGAGAACTAATGTGGAGTGAGGGCTGAGATCTTGATCTAGTTCTTCCTCTAGAAGCGGAAGGAGAAGGGCCAGCCTTCACCTTTCCTCCAATAGCCATTGTAGTAGTACAAATTTGTAATCTCTACACTTCAGTAGCTTGTCTCTTTTTCCTCTTAGATGTGTGTACTTGCTAGTCCTCCTCCAATAGGTGTGTCAATTCAGATATTTTCCCTTCATCAGGAGTCTCTAGTGCTTTAATCGTAGTCAAAGAAGCATTCTTTAGTTCCTTCATTCTCTTAACATGTGAGCAGGTTAAAGGGGTAATAATAGTCACAGTATTGAGTTCTTCTCTTACAACTCTAGGGGAGGCAGAAGCGGGAGCATTGGAATCAAAGGGAATAGGAGAATTTTGGGAAGTATCCAGTGAACCACCTCCAACTTCCACTTGCTGGGGTGCCACAACAAAAGGAAAAGTTGGTAAGGATGGCTCTATACAACAACTTGCTCTCTGGTAGGAGTTTTTTTAGAGGGAGGGTGCAACCCCTATCCATGGTATGCCCAAACATTTTACAATGCTGACAGTAATATGGTCTTTGCTCAAGTATGACTTCTTGCCACAATCCTTCCTTCTCATAACCAATCCAGATTCTTTTCACTTCAGGAAGGGTGATGTCCCTTTCAATGAGGATTTTATGTCTACTCTGGACATCAACCACTTGGTATATGCTGGTAACATAATAATATTTTCTAAAGCTAATAAAGCTGCTGCTAGAATGTTACATGGCTATCTGCAGAAGTTTCAAAACACTCCAGGGTTGGAATTTAGCAAAAAAAAACCAAGTCCTTTTCAGCAAACATGTTTCCCCCTCAAGCAAGCAATGGATTATCAACCTCACTGGTTTCTCCTCTATGTATACGCTCTTCAAGTATTTGGGAGTGTAGTTGCTTAAAGGAAGGACTAAGTTATTTAATTTTGATGAGCTAGTAGATAAAACAAATTCCCAATTATAATGTTGGACTAACTCCTCCTTTCTATCAAATGGTGGCTGGTGGCAGAATAACTCTTCTTAAAAGCATACTAACCACATTCTCTTCTTACATACTACAAATGGTTAGTCATGAAGAAAAGCTCCCAACTCCTTTTAGAGAGATCATTCAACAGGTTCCTCTGGGTAGGGAAGAGAAAACAAATGATATGGGCAAGTTGGCAAAAAAATTGCAAAACCTTTTTCTGCAGGAGGCCTGGGGTTCAGAGGTTGTCAAAAACTCCAGTATATCAGCTTGTGCAGATTATGGATCAGATTTATACAATAGGATACATTGTGGGCACAGTTTTTGTTTGCTAAATATTGCAAATTTGCTCACCCCAATAGGGTATCCAAGAGATTAGGGGACTCCAAACTTGGGGAAATATGCTCAAGGCTAGAGAAGATGTTGAACAACAGTTTTTCTAGGATCTGGGATAGGGAAATATTTAGTTTTGGTTGGATAGATGCTGTCCAGCAGAACTACTAGACCCTTTAACTGAGAATCCTGAGTTAAATCTAAAGGTGCAAGACAATTGGGAGGAGAATCTCTGGTCTCTGGAAGAGCTCAAGTCCTTCCTTACTGAACATTCAACCCAAAAAATCTCCATAATTTCTTTTGACAAAAATAGAAAAGATAAACTGGTGCTAATTTCCTTCTTCCAATAAAAGCCTGACTAAAGCAATTTTCAAAAATTTGTATCACTAGGATGAGATACCTTGGGGAAAATGGCTGTGGAACAAATTCATCTCACCCTCCATGTCTTTTTTTCAGTTGGAGATGTTTCAACAACCTGATCTCTACTGATGACATCCTCAGACTCACGGGATTGAGAGGTCCTTCTATGTGTTGCTTTTGTATAGCTACTGGGGAATCTGCTGGCCACAAGTTTTTCACCTGCAAATTTTCCCAAATTGTCTGAAAGTCCATACTAACCCATCTTCAGATTCCTACAATTAATCTGGAATGTAACAATCTCTTAACCTGCTAGAAGGGATGGCAAGTACTAAAGGTGGGTCCAATTCCTTTCATTACTGACTGGTTTATCTGAGCAGCAAGAAACCATTGAAGTATAAAGATCAGAAGGTAACTACAAGGAAAGTGGTCTCCAGTGCCTAAAATTCATCAGAAAACTCATCCAATTCAAATATTTTCCTAACATCATGAATCTGACTAGAACAACTAGCCCTCCAAGTTTTATAGTGATAAAGGTTTTTTGGAATAAGCCCACCTACCCTTTTGTCAAAGTTAATAAAGATGGAAGCTTCTCTTCACATAGAGTAGGAATTGGAGGAGTATTCAGAGACTACAAGGGCAATTGCTTACTTCACTATCAGTCCTCTATAAGTTGTGGATGCAATGGAGGCAGAAATTGTGGCACTGTACTTGGCTTTAAAGCTAGCCAGATTGAACAAATGGACATTTTTAGAGGCTAAGGTAGATTCTTCTCAGCTCTTGGACTACATGACAGGCAGGAACAACCCCCTTGGTATATACTACAGTGGATCAAACAGATGAAGCACACAATAAAGGATATGAGGATCTACTTCAACTTTATGCACAGGGAAGGCAACAGACCAACCAACTATTTAGCTAAAAGTGGAGCAGAGTCCCAGAGGATAATTTTAGCTAACTCCTCTGCATCGTCTCTTTCTTTTTTGCTCCAAGGGGACATTCTTGATGCACCCCATCTTAGGCTTGTAAACTCCTTTTGATCTTAATAGAGATTTTATCTTTGCCTAATATATATATATATATATTTATATATATATGTTTCTAAATCACGACATTTACTTTTAACTTGCATTCATAAGTATTAGTAAACTTTATCTCTTTGCTTGAGCAGCTTTAGATATTTTTTGTAGTCTTAAGTAAAGGTTTTTCAAAGTTGTATTCCTAAATTTTACTTCATTCCTTTCATTTCCTTGTGGGATCGATACTAGGTTTTTAAAGAAAACTCTATATTATTTGAAATGAAATGTATACTTGTGTAGTACCCTTAGTGAGAAAACAATTGATCTAAATTTTATTACATTTGTCCTCACTAGCTACTAAATATAAATTAGGACAAGATTTTGGCCATATTTGGAACAAAAATATTTGTGTAATTGCGAGTCGGGTCAGCTACCTCAACACCCTATGACTTGTTATTTAATTCTAAGGAAAGATTTGTTGTTGTAGATCTAGTTGCTCCCTCAAAGTTGTTTCTTCTATACATTCTTGTAGTGATGCCCATGGTGTTAGGTCTAGGCTCCTCATCAAAGTGACAACTCCAGGTTCAAGGTTTATGGTTTTACAATTTTCGTGACAAGTTTTGTTATTATTCAAGTGTTGTGGGGGTTAAAGTTGATTAGAGCGATACCGATTAGGATCCCACAGTTACCTCA
This sequence comes from Phalaenopsis equestris, assembly GCF_001263595.1. Taxonomy (NCBI): domain Eukaryota; kingdom Viridiplantae; phylum Streptophyta; class Magnoliopsida; order Asparagales; family Orchidaceae; genus Phalaenopsis; species Phalaenopsis equestris. Next base: position 31,494 of record NW_018227833.1, read on the forward strand.
TTCAAGGTACACTATTTTCTTTTGAATTTACTTAGCCTAAATGAGTTGTTAAGCTCATTTAAACTTGGAAGATCTTGTTAGCAACAGTAGGTTACCTCATCCGAGGGACTCCCATAAATTCAAAAGAACATAATATGTTCTTTTGTTTGTTTTAAAAATGTTTAAGTTTAAATTTGAAAATAATTTATTTTGATTTTGAAAACTCTTTGTTTTGACAATTGAAATTTTTTTCAACCAAGCATGCATAATATATTAAAGCAGTGATAAATTACAGTAATAAAATGACAATAAATAAAAATGTAAATGTTAACCTGTCACCTTCTCGCTACTTCTGCTGAAATGTTGGCATTCATAATCATGCATGTATTTCAAAGTGCAAAGTAAGAAAAATTGGTAAATATTAATGAAACTTTAATGATTTAAATTCAAAAGAGACCTCAATTCATTACTTAGTGGGTCTTTAAGAGTTTTAAGGATGATTTTTTTTGAACAAAGCATAATAAGTTCAGTTGTTCTTCATAATATCTAAAAGATTATAAAAGTGTTTGGGGCATAACCCTAAACAACTTTTAAGAATCTTTTGAACTATTTTGACTTCCCTTGAACTTATTATGTTGTTGAGTAGTTCACTGTTGACCTCATTTTTTGGTTGAGGTTTAGTTTTTTCCTCTTTAGTAGCCTAAGGTCTAGCCATAGGATTTTTCTATTGACTATTCATAGAAAACTAGAAAAGGCACCCTCACCACTAGAAATTCCAAACTCTTCTCTACTCAACTTGAAGTTCTACATGTTGGTCTCAACCTCTAAATACTTAGTAGGTAGGGTCACTATGGGGGAAACTCAAGATGAGTCACCCTACCCTTAGGACTGTTGGACCTTAGGGTTGACCCTGGGTGTTGGTCTAAGGCATAAGACACTCACTTAAATCACAATCACTCACGACTCTAAACCCAGAACTTCTAGGCTTGGGTCCTTTCATACTTTTGGGAGACTCAGGGAGGTGGTGCCCTAAACGTACTAGCCCTAGGCTAGGGTTTGGCTAAGATCACTACATAAGAGGACCCAAAATGGAGTTTCCGTTGGTCCTTGGCTTATTGATGGTAGTTGGCACTCAAACTCTACCAAGATACCCAACCTACCATTTTGCCCCTCAGCACCCCAAATTACCTAAACATCCTTGAAAACCCAAACTTTGCCAAAATTCCCAATTTACCCAAATACCCAAATTTGATAAAAATTCATTTCAAAACTTTTGAAAACCTCCAAATTATCCAAAATTACCCAAAATCTCCAAAGATGGCCAAATTACCAAAATACCCCTCCATAGCCCAAAATCCCAAAAATTTCAAAAATTCCTAAAAAACTCCAATAAATCTCAAATATTCTACCACATGACTCAAATTTATTTCTCTTAACTACCACATGACCCAATTTGGCCAATTTGACCATCTTTAACCAAAATCCCCAAATTTGCCTTTAAAGACCCAAATTTTCCCTAATCCAACTCAAATTTCTATCAATTTAATCTCAATTGACCCCAATTTCAATCCTAAACTCAAATTCGCTTTTTATATGACCATATTAAACTAAATCTAAGTTCAATTGGTCCATGATTTTAAGCTTAATTGGGCCATGATTTGAGCTCAATTTTGATTTAGGTCAAAACCCCAATTTTGACCATATGACCTAATCTTACCAAATTGAACTTATAGCATAGTAAATTGGCCCCAATTAATGTTTCAAAATCTTCATAGCATTACTAAACATCAAAATAAACCATAAATTGGCCTTGTTGAAGCCTCAAATCCATTTGATTTTGGCCTAAATCCAAAATTCCCAAATTTAGCCCCAAATTGGCTAAGTCCCCAAATTTCACCCAATTGATATCCTTAACCTCCAAATTGGCATCCATAATCAATTTGGACTTAGCCCAAGGCTAACCCAAGCTAGACCCAAGCCTAGCCCAACATGACCAAATTGATTAAAGTTCAAAATTCTCTCAAATTGATCCTTCAATTGAGCTCAAAACCACTTCCATCCTTTAACAAAGTTGTTCCTTATGATAATCTACACCAAATTCAACAATTAATTGGGCCAATTGATATGGCTAGCCTAGACCAAACCCAAGATTTGGTCATTTGCACAAACTTGGACCCATGCACTAAATGTGACCTAACCACCCTAAAGCAACAAAATTAACTCCACCTCAGCCATTAGTTGACCCCTATGGCTGAGCCGAAAACCCATCTAACCACCTAAAATAAGATATGCCATGTACCAAAGGTCCCCCAAATTAAGGGAAATTATTTCCAAAAATGCATGTGCTTAAGATATCCTTACCAAAATTAGGTATTATTACACTAAATTGTTATGACATATTCCCCTGGGTTCCCTGAGCTCCTAGCCACCTCCCCCTGGCTGGCCGGCCAGCCTAGTGGCCCGAAAAGCTCGAAAACAAGAGCCACCCTCATGCAAATCAAACTTAGAGGCCAGCTCATCCAAATCAAATTGAAGAGCTCCTCTGCCCTCCACCTAAGCACCACAATGCACCCAAACTTGTGCCCTGAGAGCTACCCCATGGCCATTTTTATAAAAACTCACCTCCACGGCCATGGGAGGTGTGCTAAAATTTTTCTCAAAGAGAGCCTCCCAAATCACTCATAGAGCTTCCTTGAGATCTCCGCAGCCCATTCCAATCACTTCACTGCCTTGATTCCCCCTGTATAACCCTAATTTTGAATTTAAAAATTAGGGCAGAAACAGGACATCAATCAAAACTCCACCAAACTTCACTTTCTTGTGCCCACACGTTCAAAATAGCAAGAGAAGACAAAGCCCCATCAAATTAACCTATGAAATAGCCTCCACCATAGCTTTAGCATAGCTTTAGACCAACACCAACACCTGAAATCAAGCTTGGTCGAATTCATACCTAGGCCTTACACCACAACAAGAGGCTTAATCCCTAGCCTCCTTTGACCTCAATGAATGTGTCAAGCACCTCTTATTGAAGCCTCCCTTCTCAGAGCAAAGGTATAAAACTTCTCCTCCTCCCGAGCCTATTTTTATTCTCCATTTACTTGGGCTTGATTTCATAACACATTAACCGTATGGATGTGTTCGTCTCACTAAAACGAGCACTTTAATAACAACAGTATGTGTGGCTGCTGGCGTGGACGACAATGTCAAATAGGAGCACGCTGTGTGGAGTTTTGGAGTTGCCTAGGATCTACATGGCGCCGCGTGGATAAGTAGAAAAATAGAGCTTTTTCTATTTATTTAAACTCCCTGAACTTCAAAAATCCATAACTTTGTGTAGAAAAATCACAAAAATAAAATAAAAATACCCCCTTGCTCAGTGAACAGAGGAGAATAATTTGGAATAAATTTCAAGTACATTTGGTGCAAAAAGTATTTTTAATTAATTAAACACTGTTTAGGATCATT
>NW_018227834.1:0-374 GCF_001263595.1 Phalaenopsis equestris
TTTTGAAGATGTTTTGACACCATCTAGCCATGCTGAGCTGGCGGGTATTCATGTATAACAAAACTATATATATATTTGTTGACTTCACTTTTGGTTGAGGTCTAGAAACTTCTTTAGTAGCCTAAGTCTAGCCATAGGACTTTCCTATTGACTAGTCTTAGAAAACTAGAAAAGGTACCCTCACCATTAGAAACTCAAAACTCTTTTCTTTACTCAACTTGAAGTTCCACATATTGGTCCTAACCTCTAATATTTAGAAGGTAAGATCATTATGGGGAAGCTCAAGAAGAGTTCCTATAGGGTTACTTGGCCTTAGAATTGACCCCGGGTGTTGATTCAGAGCTAAGGTACATTATACCCTCACCATATCTTCA
>NW_018227835.1:0-381 GCF_001263595.1 Phalaenopsis equestris
TTATTATAGAATCTAAAAGAGGAAGAACTAGGGGATGACATAAATCTGGAGGAGAACTTTGGTGCATTCCCTGTCTATCCTATTGTTTGGCTTCAGTTTTGAGGAGAAAATTTTAAGTGTTTCATCCTGCCAATTTTATTAATTTAAGGCTTACATTTGTGTAGAACGATCACACAAATAGCTTGGAAGATGTAAGGATTTAGGTCGTGACGAACAACAACCTCGGAATCCAAAGATCAGTTAGGGCTTATATTGTACAGCATGATTGTGCAAAGGCCTAAAGATGATGTGAGGATTTATGTTGCATAAGCAAACTACCTCAAAGTCTTATGGCTTGTTGTTTTAATTTATAAGGAATGAAAATTGGTTTAGTTGGGGAAG
>NW_018227836.1:0-4187 GCF_001263595.1 Phalaenopsis equestris
TCCTACCCTTTGAAACTCCTTAAAGATAATATTTGTTGATTTTTATCGAGTCTTCATAGGTGACTTTGGCATTTAAGATGTAATTAGATATAAGGGCTTGCCCTTATAGGAAACATGTCCGAACCCAGTTTAATATAAACCATATTTAATTCTTTATATTAAATAGGGAAACTTGTCTTTCTTTATATTAAATAATTCTTTATATTAAATAGGGAAACTTGTCTGCAAATACGAAGGTTTTGCAGATCAAACGGATGTCATATATTCCTTTATCTGATCGAGCCTCATCCTCAAGTCTTGTGTTTATCCTTCGAGATAGATACAGGATTTAAGGTACAATGCTCTTTCATGTAAACTATGAAAAATATGGGGTCAGTTTGATTTCATATTTTTCTAAATCTAATATATATGTAAATTAAAATGTCCTTTTGAAGAGCGCAACGGGATTTTGATTTCGGTGACCGTCAGCTTCTTACGGGCAACTCCTCCACCAAAAAATAACACTGACACTTGCAACATTAGAAAACATTATGGACAAACTCATGATTCAATAATTGGATATAGTAAATATTTAGAATTGGATTGGAGAAATTGGAGCAAGGAATATTTATAATGATGAGTATCGATAGAGGAAAGCTCAGCGTGATATAACTTTTTAGGATGCTGTGGTAAGGTATCTTAGGGGTGATTAAATTGTGGAATTTCCTACTTGCCTTAGTTTTACTCCATATGCTCCTATTTATGATGATGAAGAAGAAGAAGCAGAGGAAGAAGAAGATGATGATGAGGAAGGTGATTAAGATTGATACTTTCTGGAATTAGTTTTTTTGTTTTGCTTAGTTGTTTGTTTATATGTTATTTAGATTTTATTTCGTAGTGGGTTAGGCTGCTTTAATTTTGACATTATGTGAGCAATTGGGAGTTAATTTTAGAAATGAGGAGGAAAAGATTGAGCCTCTTAAATCTATTGGAGCAACAAATATTAAGACCAATGAATCTCATGTTGGATGGAGAACAGGAAGCAGGAGTAGGGATATTCCTTCTACTTCTAGTACCCCTACTCTCCAGGGACTTATGGAGTAGATGATGATCCAAAAGCAAGATATCTTAAGGATGGGGAGCAGGATTGAAAATTTAGAGGCCAGGAATGCGCCTAATGATGATTTAAAAAGACAGAAGTATGAGTATGATACTTCATATGCTGATGTTATGGTTAGATACATGAGGGGTGACCACTCAGTACAGTTTCCTAGTCACCCTATCTTTATCAGCAGCAAAACTTTGATGTAGAAGAAGAAGAAGAAGAAGAAGAAGAGGATGAGTGAAGATGCCTGCTTAGTCACAATTCTGATTTTTTATTTAGTTTATAGTTTATTGCACTTTGTTGTTGTTATTGTTTAGTTTGTAGAGTGTGAGACTTTGATTTGTATTGAATGTTGTGTTGTGAACTGTAGTCTATAGAGTTGTTTTTTAATTGAATTTATTTTAGTATTGTTATTTATTTTTAGTACTTTGTTGTATTTATTTTTAGTTAACTCTTTCTCAGCAATTTTATTTTAAAATATTATGTACTATTTGATGTTTTTTTAGTCTTGTATCTTTTCATATTAACACCTGTAATATTTCAGAGTTAAGTTTTAAAATCAGAACCTTCAACAGGTAAGTCTTTTTTTTATGTATTAGCTATTTTCTTTCACCCTATATTTTTAGTTTTTCATGCTTAATCTTTTAAAATTTAAGTTTGGAGTGGAAGAAAAATTTATTTATGGGAAGAAAAATTCCTTCTTAAAGAAAGAAACTTAATTTTATCTGTCCTCAATTAGCTATATTTTAAAAATTTGTAATTTAACATGACCTTTGGTATTAGAGCCTAACTTTAGATAACTATATTTGTGTTTCTAAATATATAGTGAGCTTAAGTAAAAATTTTCAATAATAAAGGTTAATTCTTGAGATTAAGTTATTTGGTATGAGAGAATAAAACTATGTTTTTCTATTTTAAGTAAAGAAATTTGTATTTTTGAAATATTAAAAATCTTAGAGATTCATGTAAGAAGAAAAGAATAAGCCCTTATGAAAAATCTTTAAGCTAATATAAATTTATAAAGCGAATGAGTGTGAAAGGTTTTGACTTTAAGAAAAGGATAGTGAAGTTCAAAATTATTAAAGGCTATCCAGCTAGAGTAATCGTCAACTTAAAAAAAGAAAAAGAAAAGAAAAAAGGATTAAAAATGATCCTAAAAAAGAAAAGAAAAGAAAAGGATGTGGGGAGAAGTTTGAGGATATGCCTAATTAAAAATTGGGTTCACTTGAATCAACTTAAAGAAGAAAACTTAGCTACATTTTCTAAACTTGTATTTGAGTATTAACATATTTAATAATAAAGTTTCAAGAAGTTCTTTTTCATACAGATATTTTAAGTGACGTTAATATGACAATTTGCAATTTTTTTTGAAAAGAATAGAGAATCAGAAATCTTGGACTTGATTGCTGGATATTATTATAGCTTTAATATTAACTGGAGTTGTATTGAATTTTTCTTAAGTTATGCTATTATGTTTAGTGGACTAATGTATTGAAATCTAGATTATGAGAGTATTCTTGGGCATCCCCCACAATGTAATTAATTAAAGAAATACATTCCTTTAGGAGCTGCTCTTGACCCAAAATAAGCATAAAAACTTGATTCTCTGGTTGTGGGTTTCTTTCATAGAGTTTTTTTTTGTGGATATGTTTCCAAAGCATTTTTTATTCAAACTTGTTTCAGAAGTATGCTCTTGGGCTATCGCGCGAAGGTTACTTTATAAAAGTTCTCCACGTTCTTTTTAAATTGTGTCTTATTTCATCGTATTTTCATTCTCTCCGGTACATCTCAAAAGAGAGACTTATTTAGGAAAAGAGTTATACGACGATGATAAAACAAGCTGGCCACTCCAAAAAGCTTAACTAAAAAAGAATGAAAACAAGGAATGACATTTATCTCTATTTTGGGATTGCAACATGGGACCTTTGTTCTGTCATTTCTGAGTAGGGTTTGCAGTTTTGGAGAACTAAAGTTCGAAAATATACTTTAGTCTTCTTCTACCATAATCCTAGTGAGGTGAGGATGCTACAAAACGAATCAACGAAGAACATGATAGACTTGTAGTATGGACCACTAATATAAATTTGGCGGATGCGGCTACAAATTTCAAATTGCTGGGTTCAACAAACTGATAAAAGTGATTTCAAAGATAAAAAAAGAAGATGAAAATAATAATAATAAAGATTGGATATTATTCAATGTTGTTGGAGAACCGAAAAAGAAGAAAATAATTAAAAACCTTTGGAAAGAAGTCGAAACAAGTCTTTGTCTCAGATCAAAGAAAGCATCTCTAAGTGATTTATGAGAGCTGTCCCAACGTGAGAAGAAAAGCAGAAGAAATTAATGGGGTGAAAGCAATCCTTCAGATGGCTATGCATGGGTAGTTTCAAATGAAGAAGAAAGGCATTGGAGATGGATTCAAGGAGGTTCAAAAAAATGAAATTTGAGGAAGAAGATAATTATACCCTGGGTAAAGAGTTCCTCAGCCGAATGTAACTAGGAAAAAAATAAACTTATTTTTTACTTTTGTAGATAATATCATAATTTTTAGTATTTTTAAGAAATAAATCTTATATTTCATAGTAAAATTATTTTGAACATTAATTTGTTAAATTATGAAATAATATGTTAATATATCAAACAAATTTAATAGATTTAATTTTAACTCAATGCTAGATTTAACATGGAATCGATAAATTCGAATTTATCAAATTTCTTTGTATTTAAATTTTATTTTTAATAAATAATTTAATAAAATTAGTTATGATAGTTATAATTTACAAACATTTAGATTTTTAGAGTCCTTTCTATTAAAAATTCATAAATATTTATGCTTAAAAACACTTAATTTTTTTTATTAAAACTCTAGTATTATTTTATTGATCGCAATTTTATAACACGAATCCTTTTCAATTTAAAGAATTTTTATAAAAGGAGCCCTCTCAAATAAAGTTTGACCGTCTGGAGTAAATTTATTAAGTATAGGGCTGTCAATTTGGCTCGTTGTTCGTGAACAGCTCGTGTTCGGCTCGTTAAGCAGCTCGTGTTCGACTCGTTAGGCACGAACAAATTTTTAAGCTCGAAATGTAAACGAGCCGAACAC
>NW_018227836.1:4380-4859 GCF_001263595.1 Phalaenopsis equestris
TTGAACGCGAGCTGATTTCAAACACGAGCTATTTCGAATGAGCAGAACACGAGTCAAGCCTGAGCTCGCTCAAGATCGGGTCGTTTACAGCCATAATTAAGTATACTTTCCAATTTACTGGCAAGCCGCTCACATCCAGCCTCTGATCATGCCATGTCAGCTTGATCAACCCCTTTCTGTTTTTTTCGTTTTAAATTAAAAACACCATGTTTTACGCCGGGTCGCTGTGCGCTCTCACTGAGCGGAGCTCTTTACTCTGCTTTAGTTAATGGCGGATTACCCTTTCGTCGCTTCGATTGGAGTGGAATAATCAGCGGCAAGGGAGCAACGGCCATACCATAGTGCTATCTTCCCCTTCTTTCTCCTCCGCGATTTTCTTTCTCTAGATGGGTTCTCTGGAGAAGAACGCCTCGCTAAAGCGAACATCGCTGCTTAACTCTGCGAGCCAATGCCGTTCGTTCTTCCCCCGACCGAGGTCC
>NW_018227836.1:5656-11726 GCF_001263595.1 Phalaenopsis equestris
GGGAAATTGGGAAAAAAATTCCTTTTATTCGTCCCTTTACCTCCTATTTATAAATACGTATCTATGCATTTACAGAAAGGAGAGAAGGATTATGAAACCACCCTTAATGTGATTAATTGTGCTGATCTTATATTAAATCTGTATTACAAATTGAATTTGAATATGGTGATAACCAGCCGGTCGAGTCGCTTGGATTCGAACTACTGAGTGTCCGGTCGAACGATGATCGTGCCTGCCGAAGCAAAAGTTGATAGGTTGACTGATTGCGATCAGACGCCCTCATATGGAGTTTGGGCAGTTGAGGCTGTAGGCGTGGTTCGTTGATTGAGTCTCTTGCCATAGTGTGCGGTTGACTCCTACTGAGTGGTTGGTTCTTGAATGAACTGTTCGGATTGTGCTCTTTTGAACTGACGCCCCAATTACTCGGACACTATCCTGGGCCACTCGATTGCTTTGAGATTCGTGTCAGTAGTTCTAGCGTATATATATTAGTTCCTTGAGTTTTTCTGCTCTTTAATTGTGATAGCAACAGTAAGGATTGAGAAATTTTTTAATAATCAACGGCGTTAAAATCCATAAACATAATTTGATAACTAACTTTTCTTTGAATTTTTTGCTCAGTGTGCTCTATAAATAGAGTCATAGGCCTGACATGACATCCATCGCCGTTATTTTTCTCAGTTAACCGAGTTGCATCATGGCTGTTGGTTTGAGCCGGATCACCGTTAACCCCGCCAAGGCGGGCTATGGGCCCTCGGTCTCTTCAAAGAAGGACGAGGCTAAGAAAAGGAAACGATCGAGGTTCGAACCTTCGTCAGCTAATCAAGTCGATTCAGTTGGGGATCCCGAGGGGCGAATGCCGAAAGTCCCTCCTTAGAAGGCCGCGACCCTTGAGTCTAGCATGTGCGTAAGTGCTGAGCAGACCCTGTTCGTTGAAGCTGTTGAGGCGATCAGAAAGGAGCTGGCAGGAGTAGCAACCATCGTCTCTCCTCAACTGCTACTACGCGATGGTGGAGATACCTCGGCTCGAGAGGGAGAGAAGCTCTTTAAGACCCTTCTTCTATAGATAGTTTTTTCGGTATGTAAAACCTTCCTTGGCTGTTGATGCTCTCAACAATTTTTGACTTTGTTCCAATGAAGATGAATTGATTTAGTCGGAAGATCGTCAAGACGGTGGGTCGACGAAGGATGTTGTGTAGTCTGCCCCCGCTGCAGTGGCTGGTCTGCTGACCGAATATTGGGGGCTTCTGCCGGCAATCACTTCGGAAGGGCGCCCGTCCCCCGCCCTTGTCCGCATCCGTCTCTGAACGGGAGTGAATAGAGTGGCGATCGTCTTCCTTTGGAGCCATGTAACATATTTGTTGCCCTCCCCTTTCACTCATACGACTTGAGTGTGGTGAGTGTTATCGCTCGATCTTTGATCGCCTTGCGGTCAGGATCGAGGGTCCACAACGTATAATCGAACTCAGTGCGATCGAGAGGAGTTCCCCGAGCGTCGATGGGACCTGTGAGTCGATCAAACAGAATTAGCCAATAAAATAATTGATGGATTTAAATTTACATATTGACGACAACACTACTTTCATGTTTACATAAAAAATTTCAAGGAAAAATTTCTTCAAATCGTCTCCACTCTAAGTCCGAGAGAGTTCTTTTTCGACGTATGAGTTGGTAAGTATTAGGTGTAACTCACTGGCTGACTATATAAGAGTCGCTTCAATTCTGATTCAGCTTGCCGCTGCTTTCCCTTGGGTGGTTGGATCGACCTTCTTTAGTACCTAGTCTCTTGGAACAAAGGTCTTCTCTCGGATATGCCTATTGAAATAGCGAGTGGTCCGCCTCTTCAATTCTTCCTCTCGAATTGCTGAATTGGTTCGCTTTTCTTCTGCCACTTCGATGGCTAGCATTGCACCCTTGATTTTTGCTTCTTTCCACTCAACCAGGTTTTCTTCTACGAATGATGTGGCTGTAGCCACCCTCTGGCTATGATGGCTGTGCTCTCCTGATAACAACCACCTCCATTTCCTTTGTCAGCATGAACGTGGTTTGGCCGGTTGCTGATGATGGTTTAGTCCGGATCATCTAAAGCACAGACGACAATAGGTATGCCCAGTTTTCGTTGGATCCTTTGACTTTCTTCATTAGCAAGTTCAGTATGATCTGGTTGGCCGTTTCAGCTTGCCTGTTTGTCTGAGGGTGATGGACCAAAGTAAATTTGAGATCAACTCTTTGATTTACATGGAATCTCTTACTCGCCGATCTGAAAATTGTGTCCTGTTGTCGGTAATGATAACTAACGATAATCTGTATCTTCATATGAGATCCAACCAGATGAAGTTCCTTACCACCTCAGCGGTGATTTGAGCAAGTGGTTTATCCTCGATCCACTTAGAAAAATAATTGACCGCTACTATTAGGATTTGGCGTTGGCTCTTAAATTTGGGGAAAGGGCCTAGGATGTCCATAACCCAAATGGCGAATGATCAAGGCTACTTCTTGCGTGCTGGTTGATGATGTTGGGGCATGCACTTCTGATATTGCTCACATTTCCAAGAAAATTCTTCGGCATCCTTGAGTTGTGTTTGCCAGAAGTAGCCTTGTCGTTGTATCCGATAGGCATAAGTTTTCCCTCTGGAGTGGACCCTGCATTCTCTGGAGTGCACTACCCCGAGGAAGTCTAAAGCTTCACCTTCCCTTAGGCGCCATAGGTATATCGTGGTAATTGATCGTCTGAAGAGCTTTTCTTTTATCATCAGATACAATGCTGCCATGATTTTGAAGCGTCTCAGATCTGCAACCTCTTTTGATACCTTCGTTGTCTCAAGGTGGAGGATGTAAGGATCCATCCAGCTTTTTGTTCCTTCGACTTCAATAGATACTTCCATATTTCTTGCTTATCGACTGTTGGTCGAGTGAGTTTTTGTGGAGCCTTGCCTAAACTGAAGCGTTTGAACAAGATATCGATGAGATGGTTTTCCTCGCGAACCACGTGCTCTATGCGGAAGTTTTTGAACCTTCCTATTTCATTTCGTGTCTTGGCGAGATTCTTGGTAAATAGTTCGTCTCAGTTCTTCAAATCCCCGTTGACTTGATTTACGATTAACAAGAAGTTTGATTTTACCAGCAATTCACGAGGGCTTATCTCATAGACCCAATGAAGACCGACGATCAGCACTTCGTGTTTTGCTTGGTTATTTGTAACTTCAAATTCTACCGTGACAAATTGGTAGAAGTGCTCTCCAGCCGGACTACTCAACTCAAATCCCAGCCTGGTGGTCGCCTGTTTGGACGCCCCATCGACGTGTAATGTCTAGGTCATATTGTTGGCTGGGTTCCCTTTGCGTGATTCTTCCGCCTCAGAGAAGCCTGCTAGAAAATCGGTTATCACCTGTGATTTGATGGTCATTCGGGGGACATAGTTGATGTCGTATTCACTGAGTTTTTCTGCCCATTTCAACAATCGACGGAAATTTTCCTGCTAAACGAGCACAAATTTTAACAGGTGATCAGTGATGACTTGAATTGGGTGCGATTGAAAATATGGCCGGAGCCTACGAGAAGAGATAATTAAGATAAATATCAATTTTTCCAAAATCGGGTTCCTGGTTTCGGCGCCTCGAAGATCTCGGCTGGTGTAATACACCAAGAATTGTTCCCATCCTCCTCTTTTACTAGTATTGAGCTGATTACTTCTCGCCCGACTCTGAGGTATAACGATAATTCTTCTGCTGGCCTTGGACTTTTGAGCAGCAGCGGTGATGCTAGGGTGTTTCTTAGGTCTTTGAATGCTAACTCGCAATTGGTTGTCCATTTGAAATGCCGGTTTTTCTTTAGAGCTTTAAATAATGATGCACACTTGTTGTCCACTTTTGAAATGAAGTGATCGAGTCTCGCTGCTCATCCGACCAGCCTTAGTATCTCTTTAGGGTTCCAAGTGGAGGGCGTGTCTATGATCGCTTGAAACTTCTCTGAGTTAGCGACGGTTAATATAAAACCTACAAATTTGCCAGTCAATGCTCCGAAGATGCATTTGAAAGGATTAAACTGCATGTTAAATTTTTTAAGAGTTTCAAAGGTTTTTTTAGGCCTTTTGTATGTTTTTTATCAATCTGCTTTTTACTATGACGCAGCCGACGTACACCTCAACATTTTTTTCCTTTTGATTTATAAATATTACATCTATGAGGCGTTGAGACGTTGCCTCGACTTTTTTTAGCTAGAAAGGCATTACAACGAAAGACAAAATTCATTGTGCAGTAATCAAAACAATTTTTTCAGCATCGACCAGGCGCATCTGGTGATTGCCATGAGAAGGCGTTGAGGAAGCTCATCATAGAGTAGGCGATCCCTGAATCAACCAGAGTGTCAATTCTTGATAAGAGGATAGGTGTCTTTTGGACATACTTCATTGAAGTTAGTGAAGTCGGCATATATTTTCCATTTGCCGTTGAGCTTTCAAACCAATACCACATTTGAGAGCCAAGTTGGGTATTGCACTTCCCAGTTGTAGCCTGCCTCCTTCAGCTTTTTGACTTCTTACCCTATGGGTTCAGCCAACGTCCTCGTGATTGATCGAAGTTTCTGTTGCACCGACCGAGTGAAAGGGATGATATTGAGCCAGTGGCATGCGATGTCGACCGGGACTCTGGTATGCTCCGTGTTTGTCTAGGAGAATACGTCTTGATGCGTGCAGGGAGTTTGGATCAATGGGTCTCTGTGTCTTGCATCAAAGTTCTCATTGATTAGAAAAATCTTATCAGGCTCACACTTGCTAGTTGCGGGCACCCTGACGACGTGAGCGGTTATTGGTTGACGCTAGTGACCTCCCGAAGATAGCAGTTTCGGGACTCCTCCAAGTTCCCTTGAACTATGATTATCTTCCCGCCTTTGATAAATTTTATGGCCACACGGTAGGTCAAAAGTATTGCCTGGTAGCTATTCAATAAAGGATTCTACCATCGAAATGTTCTTTGTGTTGGTGAGCTGCTTTTTTCGTTTTCCCCACAAATAGACAGAGTGATCACGCCCAAAGCTTCTTTCCTCTCGCCTGAGAAGTCAAACCATGGTTCGACTAGTGTTAACCGGCTGGTTGGTTAAGTCCTATTTTGTTGAATACCGTTTTGAACAGTACATTGACCGAACTTTCGGTGTCGACTTGGATGCTGCCCACTTCATAGTATGAGGGTTGTGAAAACGATTGCCTCATTGTATGGTCCCTTTGGGTAGAGATTTGCATCTGTAAACATGATTGGAGGGTGAGTACGGGTGTTCGTCCGACCAGTGTCTCTTTAAGCTAGATGGTTGGGACCCTCCACATCAATTGAAATAGTCAGGATGTCCCAACCAGGGGGATTTTTTTTGCTCGAATGGGTCCATCAGGGGGCCTCTCGGTTGGGGCCTTTCTCTGTCGCTATGTGTGTGCTCGAATGGTGAGGAACTCTTTCAATTTTTCAGCCCGGATGAGTTTCTCTACCAAATTTTTGAGATGACGAAATTTCTCTGTATCGTGCTCGTGGTTTCTGTGGTAGGCGTAATATTTGTTTGGATTGCGCTGAACTGGTGCAAACTTCAGCTGAGGGACTTTCTTGAAGTAGTCCTTATTTTGAATGGTTTGGACTAGTTCGGCCATTGACACGTTCGCTGGTGCCCAACCATGCGTCTCTTAGTATACGGGCGTTCTCTTGAAGTGTCGGGGTGGTCGCCGATCGGAGGGGCGTTACTGCTGATCTTGGTTGCCTCAGTTGCTCCTATTGTCCTGAGACCTTGGATCACCGTTAGATTGATGGTCGAGTGCTCGGTCACTCTTTGACCTTCTGTTGTCATCCCGTTCCTTCTGCTTCTTCGGTCGATGGTCAGACGCTCTCGGTTTAATTTTTGAGGACTCCATAAGATCTTCCTCGGCAACTATGTGGTCATTTGCTAGTTCCAAGACCTCCGCGAAGGTCCTTGGCTTGAGTAGGCTCAGGTTGTACTTGAATCGCTTGCTGCGGATCTCCTGTTCATGGCAGTCCGAGTGATGAGAGGCTCCAAGATCCTTACCTCTAGCATCTCCTTTTGGAAACGAGTGATT
>NW_018227837.1:0-2500 GCF_001263595.1 Phalaenopsis equestris
TTAAACAATTCCAAGTCACTCAAATTAACTAAAAAATTCCAAAATCCCCAAAATACCCCCCAAAATTACCAAAATTACCAAAATGCCCTTTCATAACCCAAATAGTTAAAAAATTCCCAAAATCTCCAAAATCCCTCCAAATGTCCCCAAAATCAAATTTAACCACCCATTGAGTCCAATTTGACCAAATTGGCCCATTTTGACCAAATTCCTCAAATTGCCCTTAAAGGCCCAAATTCCTCAATTCACCCCCAATTTCCACCAAATTGACTTCAATCTCACCCAATTCCTATTATAAACTAAAATTAAACAAATCCATTCCCAAATGAAACCAAGATGAAGCTTAATTGAACCCAATTTTAAACCTAAACTCCAAACCTAACCAAATTATCCAATTTCACAATATACCCAATTTCCTCAAATTGAACCCCTAACATATCCAATTTCCCCAATTTTGAATTCCAAATTTCTTATAAAACTCCGTTAGACCAAATTGAAATTTCAATTAACTCATTTAGACCAAATTGAAATTTCAATTGGCCCTAGCCTAGTCTAAAGTCTCACCTAAATCCAAACTAAGCCAAAATCCCCAAATTTGCACGTAATTCTAAATTCAATCAAACTGAACCTCATAACTCGAAAGTTTCTGCCCAATTGTTGTTCAAAACTCATCATTACAAACCCTTGGACCAATTTGAATCATCAATTGAGCCTAACATAAACCCTAGCCCAATCCAAACCCAATTCTAACCCAAATTCTTCAAAATTGGTCATGGGCCAAATCCCACTAAATTGAACTCCCAAATCAATTCAAAATCACTCAGTTTCTTTTCTAAACTTCTCATGACAATAATCCAATCCAATTTGATCAATAAATTGAGCCAAACTTAAAGTCTAAAAAAAAAATTCAAATCCAAGTCCATGACATGTTTTTGAATCTAAGCTTTAGATTGAACCGAACCCATTCAAATTGACCAAGCCATTGTCACCACAACCAGCTTTTGGACCCTAGGGACTAGGCTAGACTGACCTAGCCCACCCTACATGAGTCATGGACCAAAGGTCCCATGATTTAGGGGATCTCTTCCCACATCTGACTAAACTAAGGGAGATATGCCATCAACCATCAAACCCCCAAGCTAATCACAATTAAGGCTTCCCTTAGATCCCTTGAGCCACCTATCCACCAGCCCTGGCTGCAGTCCAGGTCTGGCTAGCCAGCCTAGTAGCGAAAAATCACCAAAATTGAGAGACGCTCCAAGATTTAAACCAAAATTTCAACTCTATGAGTTGGCTCATCCCAATTGTTTACTTATAAATTTCTCCTCTCCACCTAAGCAACACTTGACACCCTTTAGCCAGCCTTGGTGGCCACCATTTTCCTGCTGTTGTCCTCACTTTTGGTTGAGGTATAGCTTCCTCTTTAGTAACCTAGGGTCTAGCTATATGAATTTCTTGTTGAATATTCCTAAAGGACTAGAAAAGGAACCCTCACGATTAGAAATTCTAAACTCTTCTTTGCTCAACTGGAAGTTCCACAGAAGTTCCACATATTGGTCCTAACACATATTGGTCCTAACCTCTACTACTTAGTAGGTGTGGTCAATATGGGGGAGCTCAGAGTGAGTCCCCATAGGATTGCTTGGCCTTGTGATTGAATCTTGGGGTAGGTGTTGAGCCAATACATACAATTTCACTCACTTGCACATTACATCCCCCTCACAACCCTAAACCCAAACTTGTTGACTTTGATTTCTTGATCTTTTGGGAGACTCATGTAGATGGTCCCCTCGACCTACTGGCCTTTGGCTAGGGTTTAGCTAAGACCAGTACATAGAGGACCCAAATAGAGACATCTTTGTTACATAGCTCAAATAGGGTGGTTGGCACCTCACTTTCACCAAAATAACTAACTTAGCATTTTGCCCCCAAATCTACCCAATTTACCAAAACACCCCCACACCTCAAATTTAAGCAAAATTTCTAATTGCATGTAAAATACCTATTTCTTTTCAAAAATCATCTCAAACCATTTGAAACCACCCAAATTGCCCAAAACTTTCTAAAATTGCAAAAATTACCAAAATGCCCCCAAATTTATCATAACTACAAAAATACCCTTGGTGGTCCAAACTTTCCCAAAACCCCCAAAATCATTTCAAATGTCCCTAAAACTAGCTTAGACTCTTCAAATGAACCTAATTTCACTAATTTGACCAACTTTGACTAAAAACCTCAAATTGCCCTTAAAGGACTAATTTCCCCAAATTCACCCTAAATGGCCATCAATTTGATCCTAATCTTCCCCAATTTCAATTCTAAACTCAAATTCATCATGAAAAAACTTATTTCAAACCAATTATAAGTCTAATTGACTCACATTGTGAACCCAATTTCAATCAAAACCAAAATCCCCAATTATGACCATATGGCCTAATCTCACCCAATTTAACCATATAGCTCCCTCACTTGCTCCAATTTGAATCTCAAACCCTTTATA
>NW_018227837.1:2695-10351 GCF_001263595.1 Phalaenopsis equestris
CCCCTAGACCATTTTGAACCATCAATTTGGACTTAGCTTAACTTTTTCCCAATCCAAACCCAAGACTAACCCAACATCCCCAAAATTTCCTAAATGTCCAAATAACACAAAAGTGAACTCCCAAATCAATTCAAAACCACTCCACATATTACATAAACTCTTTATGAAAATCATTTACACCAAGTTACTCAATAAATTGAGTCCAATTTCATGGAAAAATGGTCCTCATATTTAAGGGATTTCATCCCATTTCTGGCCTAATGTTGAAATATATTTTCCATCATGTCATACCATTAAGGGTTAACCATCATCGACCACCCCTTGACCTCTCTGAGCCTAGAAATGACTGAACCCTGGCCAGCCACAACCTTAGCTGCTAGAAACAGCTAGCCCAAGAGAACCCTCAATGGCAAAAAACCTAAATTTAAACTCACTTGAGTTAGCTAAGTCTAATTGGCCCTTAGGGCTCTTCATCCCTCGACCTAATCACTGTTTTGCACCGATTAATTGCCCATGGTGGCCACCTCAAGCTCCTCTATTTAAATTTCCCTTTTCACAGCTAAAGAGGAGAGCATAAAAATCCTTGGGAAAACTCAACCAAAATCTCACAAGAGACTCTCCAAGAACTCCTCAACTCAAGCCCACCATTTTCCCCCCTCTGGTTTCCTTTGTGAAAGCCTAAATTTTAGCTCAAAATTTCAGCTCGAACTAGGATAGATTTCTCCACACTTCCACACTCCACCAAACTTCAATTAACTGTGTAGACACCATCCCCACAGTGAGAGGAGTTGATTCCCCATAAAAGCTCCCTCTCAAATAGCCCCTAACATAGAATTTGATCAACACCTGAAATCGAGCTTGATCAAAAACATAACTAGATAATTCGCCTGACAACTCATCTGGAGGTTTATTGGGTCCATTCAAAGCTACTACAACCATCTGATTGAGGCCTCCTCTCTCAGACAAAGTTATCAAGCGTCAACCCTAAGCCGAGCTAATTTTGATTTATCATGTGTAATGATTTGATTTCATGCTTGATTAATTGCATGGATAAACGTGTCTTGAGTAAATGAAGGTTTAGAAACAAACCACATGCAATTTGACTGAGGCTAGATGAAGACCTTAAGGTTTTAGTGTGAACGGTTCTCAGGTTTGGACACTTGGAGACGATGACGGAGAGCCATCTGATCACGCGTTTATTCAACAAATGGATGAGATCAAGCCAGACGAATGGATGGAACAAAAAGGCGGTCTGATGAGGTAGTTACGTGGATAGCAGAATCACATGGAGAATCGCCACATGGAAACTTTGGAGTGGAAGAGGTTCAGGTGGCACCGCATGGATAAGTAGATAAATAAAGGGATTTTTGATTTATTTTATTGCCGGAGCTTCGAAAAAATATATCTTTGTGTAGAAAAATCATAAAAATAAAATAAAAATTCCCTCTTGCTCAGTGAACAGAAGAGAATAATGTTCACCAAAAATGAAAATTATTTGTTGACTCTCTCATTTTTAATGAATTAAATACTCTTTGGAGTATACTAATTCATTATGATCAAGCATTACTCACCATGGCTTGAAATTTTTGAAAAATTTCTCAGCACTAAAGTTGATTTTCTAAAAAAGCTTGTACTTTTGTATAGAAAAAAATATATTAAATTAAATACATTTCAGAAAGTTACAAAAGGTGGTTTTCAGATTTCCTTGTGATTATGGGTATTTAGAAAAAACATAAGTTATATTTGAGAAATTACTTAATTTTTTAGCTTTATTTTAAATTTAAAATAATCAAAAATAATTAAAAATTCTAAAAATACCAAAACTTTTAATATGTTCGTAATGGTTTTTCTAATTTGGACTCATTAAAATAATTTTTCTAATTTTCCTAAGTTAAAAATAAATTTCCAAAGGCTTAAAAATGTATTTCCCTTATTTTCTCATTAATTATATTAAATAAAATAAAAATCATAAAAATATAAAATCTGTTTCTCTGAGAGGTTGAATAAAAAGATAAAAATAAGTTTTGTAATTAAAACATTATTTTATATTTAATTAAATCATTAAATTGATTAATAGTTAAATAATAATGACAGAAATTTAATTTGAAAAATCATGAAATTTTGTCTAAGTGTTTCTCTTACCTAAGTGAACCTCTAATAATTTTCTCATAAAAAAAATCATTACTTTGACAAATCATATAAATTAACTATAAAAAATGCTATGTTTTAAGTTAAATATATGTATATGTAAATTAAATTAAAATAAAAAAATATATAAAAAAATACATCTTCTTCAATGATGTTTTAATTACCCCCTGGATAAGGTACTTTAAGATTCTCTAAGTCATTTGAATTATGCTTAATGAGTTATGAGGTGGAAGAAGTAACTTTGGATTTTGGTGCCGTGATCAAAATTTAGGATTAATTAAAGGGAAAAATATGAAACTTTGATCCTAATGAATATGTTTGGATGATTGAAACATGATGGGATTAAATGTTAGGAACTCATTTGCTATCTTTTCCAAAATAATAACAACATTGTAATTTTCTTAAATATCATAACATGGAAGTGGATTAAAATTAAATGATTCTCAGGTGATGGGCTTGAGTTTGGAAAAAAATATTTTTATTTTAAGCCCACAATTGATGATGATATGATCTTTCAATAAGAATACATACCACCTAAATCAAAATTTTTATAATCACCAATTTCCTCCATTGTGATCGTTCATGGCTTGGTAGTGACCTAGGTTCAACATGTAAACTTATTTGATTGGATTTAAAAGATAACATGTGTAACGATTAACACATTTCACACTACTTGTCTAGCTTTAACTGTGGGTACCAAAACCCTTAATGACTTAGATTCGCCTTAGGGGCACCCACCCACTTAACTCTTAAATGAAACATCAATTGATTAATGTAGTGTTATGGCCTTAGGATAAATAAAACATCAAGTTTTCTAGAGCAATGGGATATTCCTAGTCTAACTCTGGATGATTAATAAAATAATATGATATGTTCAAAATAAACTCAAAATATTTTAAGAAGCAAAATATTTTAAGAAATCTTCAAAGTTGTTCAGGGTCATGCCCCAAGGACTTTGAAATCTCTTGAACATTTTGAAGGGCAAATTGAACTTGCTATATTTTGCTCTAAAATCATCTACTATGATCTTTCAAGACTCGACAAAGTCAAAATTTGGGGTCTTGTAGCTGTACCTTCATCTAATCCTACAATTTGAATTCCTTGAAAAATTATATACATGATGTCAAAGCTAATATTTTAGGAGGAGGAATGAGAAGAATTGATAGGTACTTCAAAACCCTACGAGCTCTACGTTTGGAAGATCTGCGAATTCCCCTTTCTTATTCCAAAACTTTCCAAGGTCCACCTCATGACATCCAAGTTGAAAGAGATAAATTGAACAAGTATGGTCGTCCCCTATGGGGATGTACTATTAAACCCAAATTGGGATTATGTGCAAAAAACTACGGTTGAGCTCTTTTAAGTTATTCCACTTATCTTTCTGTACCTCTTGTTTCTTGCTTGCATGTTTAAAAATAAGAGCATGAAAAAACCAAAACTTTTAAGATAGCCACAAAATTGAAATTGAAACCAAAAATCAAAATTTAAAGAATTAAACAAGATAAAATTCACTACCACAAAACTCAAAATATAAGACTACTGAAAATTTAAGCACAAACAAAACAACAAAACAAAAATTACAACTAAATTAAAACGTCTCCATCGGATGAATGAGAATCCCTCGGGGGAGGCAACCTATGGTTGCTAACAAGATTTCCCATCGTCTAAATGAAAGTATAGAAGTCATTGATTTGAGTTTAGTAAATTCATTTAGACTAAGTGAATCAGAATAAAAATAGTATTGTTGGAATGAGGGAACCGTAGGATCCTAACCGGTGTCGCTCTAATCAAATTTAACATCCCCACCAGAATATTTGAATAACCATAACCTTAGAAAACACTTGATTTGACATCAGGACTTGACACATTAGAAAACTTAAACCAGCTATGATGAGGAGCTTGGAGCTAGCATCGTGGGTAACACAACCATCTTCAACAGCAAAACATATATATACGATCTAAATCACTCTTTGCAATTAAATAACTAAGGATAGAACTTTGTGGTTGTCCGCCTAGTCTGACATAAATGCTCAGCCTTATCTTTCGACCTTTGTATGGCTCTGCTATACAATATAAACTCTAACTCATTTTAGGATTTTGATGTTTTCATTCGTCATGACCTAAATCCTCACATCTTCTAGGCTATTTGTGTGTTTCTCTCGCATGAATGTAAGTCCTAATTAATAAAATTGAGAAGTTAAAACATTTAAATGATTCTTCTTAAAACTCAAGCCAAATCATAGGATAGCTTGGGAAGCCAACAAGGTTCTCCTCAGCATCTGTGGCATCCCCTAGTTCTTCTTCCTTTGAATTCCAAATAAAATGTTCCAAATTTGAGTCTTTCCTATTTCACACCTCTTCATCCAATCTCTTTGAAAAATCATATTCCTTTGAACTCCCTTAAGACAACATTTCCTAATTTTGTTCGAGAGTTTTCTTAGGTGACTTCTGTTATCTAAGATGTAATTAACTATAAGGGCTTGGCTTTATAGGAAACTTTCAAGAACCCAACTTAATATAAACCCTATTTAATTCTTCATATTAAATAGGAGAACTTGTTAGCATATAATAAAATGGTTTTACAGAACGAATGGATGTCATATGTTTCTTAGTTTATTTGATTTAACCTCACCATCAAAGTCATGTGTTTATCTTCCGAGATAGATACATATCTTCAGGTGTAGTTATCTTTCATTTAAACTATGAAAGATATGAGATTAGTTTAATTTCAAATTTTTTTGAACTAAAAAATATATATATAAATTAAATGCCCCTGTGAAGTGGCGACGGAATTCCAATTCCAATGACCGACAGCTTCCACACCCCCCTAAAAATTATGCCGACAGCTTCTGGCGACTTCACTGGGGACTTGTTTCTCTCTCCATATTAATCAGGAAATATTGTCTTCATACATCAATAATGTGTCTATGTCCCTTATGGACCAAATTATCCTTCTTCTATTGGAATGCTTCACCCATTTCTTTCTTCGGGAAGTACGACCAACTATTTCGGACTTCCAGACCGTCTGTTTAATCACCTTTAAACAAAGAGGTTCAGGAGTTCATTAGGACTTTTTTCTTTGTGTGGGGTCGGACCCCTAAAAAGTGTGTTGGTGGAATAGTTCCTTCTAGGCATTCTGCGTTGTAAATTTAATTCCGCACTGGGTCCTAAACCTTACTTCCTACTTTGTGTCCTTTCGAGTTTAGTTTGTTATTTTTCAAATTAAATCAAATTGTGTCATGCTGTGCTTACTAATTAACCTTTATTATTTAATTAATTAAGTTCTTCTACTTCCAAATTATTTTTACTAAATTTTAAGATAATCTCCAAAAATTAAAATAAAAACTTGCCCAGTCTACAGATCGGCCTTTGTTAATTTTTAGTGTTCACACTGGATTTGCAAGGTATTGGCCAAATAACTAACCCTAGAGCTTTCTTTTTTAAGCTATTGCAATGACATTATTTACGCGCTCTTTCTCTTGCAACCTGCCAACGAGCCGCAATGCCAGCAATGTTGCTACCACCATTAAGTTTGGCGCTAGATTTGATGAATTTGAATTTGTACTCGGGAAGTCATAATGAAAGTTACCGCTCCATAAATTCAGGACCCCTCTGCTGAGTTCAACCTGAATAATCCTCAGGGTTTCCCTTCTTACAAGAAGGTAAAGATTTTTGCATCTACGACACCTACTAAGCCTACGGCTCTTGTTTCTACCAAAGGAAAAGAGGTCATGATTATTGAAGATACAACTGAAGGATTTCTTGTCCCACCTTCTGTATTTGAAATTGGATCGAGTTCAAGAGCTGCTCCATTAACTCGGTCACAAAGAAGAAAATGCAGCCAAAAGATTCAAAAGGCTACTAAAGCCTAGATTTTTTAAGAAGTGTCTGTTGATGAAATTCCTCACCAAAAGGAACTAGGATTATTGGATACTTATCCACTTCTGCAAAGGAGTGGGTTCCATCCCTTACTGGACACCAATGGGTACAAAAGTATCTCGAAGGTTGCTTCTACTTTTTTCATCACCTCATGGACCTGATGGGGAGGGGAAGAAGCCTACTCCTATCAACCGAGTCAGTACAATATTCTAGAGACTAGTTACCAAAGAGGTTGTTTAGTCAGTGAATTACTTAAATGAGTGTGATTTGCAGTATCCAATCACATGACGAATGAAATTCTAAGAGATGTTAAATCTGCTAGAGAATCTCAAAGATCAATTGAAACTTTGCCTGCTCACATTCCCAACAAGTTCTGCTTGGGAAGCAGAGTTGATACTACCGTCATACCATTGCTGCCCCAAGACCTGCAGGCCGTCGACCAGTTAAGTTACATCTGGGTTCAAGAATTATACCAGTTACCAGTCATAGTGAAGTTTCTAAAGTTCTGAAGTAAAAGATGATGAAGCTAAATGGTATTGTATCTGGTCTTCACCATGGGAAGTATATCTCTCTACGACTTGTTGATGCCTTTGTTGAGACACCCTGTCTTAAGACATCACTGTTGAAGAAAAAGGTGTGGGTACCTATGATCGCCATACCAATTCGGTTCAATGAGCCCGAAGGTCGAGATGATGGAATGAAGCAAGGGTCCAAAGTATTCAAAATTATTGCAGTTATTGCTAGTGAAATGGTTGAGCAGGGGGAGGATGTTCAACACAGTCCTCCAGTTCTTAAGATGTTACAAGAGTCCATAATTGAAGAAAGGGTTGAGAAGCTCAGGATCGAGACTTTTGAGTTAGCCCTAGAACATGGAATTTCTGTTGATGATGATAATGAAGATTTTGACTTTAACGACTATCTCGATGAAGACTTCATGGATATTCATTTCATTAAAACTAAAGCCACTACATCTGCGCGCAACTCCCAACCTCTTGTTGAAGGGAACGTCGTGGATGATTTGTGCAGGGCTATTTTCCTTAAGTGATGAGCAAATCAGCCAAAATGGAGAAACAAATGAAAGAGCTGGCCAGTATCATGGCTGCCATAGCTACATTTCATAGACAGTCTCGAGAACGACAATTAACTTCTCCGAAAGTCAACCATCCAGAGATTGTACATATCATCAATGAAAGGAGGTTTAGCTGATAAGGATGATCAAGAAAAGAAGGACTCTGCCCAAAGCATCATACCATAAAAGTTATTTAAAAAAATGGTTAAACAAGTTCGGGAGGCCTTAGCTTAGTCTAAGGATGGTGCATTGATTTTATAGGGTAAACCCTACTCAGAAGAGTTCAAAGTTGTACCTTACCCTAAGGGCTTTGTGTCACCAAACTTTAAGATATTTGTCGGGACTGAATATCCCAGATAGCACATAATGCATTTCTGAGCCTGTTGTGGTAATACCGGAGGTAATGAAGCCTTACTTTTCCGTTAGTTTGACAGCACCCTATCAGGGATATCATTTAATTGGTATTCTGAGTTGCCCAAAGGATCAGTGAAGAAGTTCTCCGAGTTAGAACAACTATTTGCAAAGAGTTTTGCTAGAGCACAACATCATGTTTCTATTGG
>NW_018227838.1:0-244 GCF_001263595.1 Phalaenopsis equestris
TGCGTCTATATCAAAAATGAGATATTGAACTGTATGTACATGATTTACCTGAATGAGAGGGTACTGTATGGCGTGTTTTTTGGAACGTATGTAGGTTTTAGTCCCTTTGCCATAACTGCAATACGGTTTTTTAGGTAGATCTTGATAAAAATTTGACCGAAATTCAGGAATTTGTTCCATTTATAACAGTATCCACTTGCAATACTCGCAAACACTGCTAAAATTAAGAAAGTTTTCTGGTGTT
>NW_018227839.1:0-522 GCF_001263595.1 Phalaenopsis equestris
TGTAGGCATTTTCATCATTCTGAAATTTTTTCATGCCTTCTCAACATTCTTACTTCACCTGGTCTGTAATATTAGGAGTTTTCTACACATATAAATCATTAGAGGAATTTCTAGGTAATGAAATTTAGAAATAAGTAGAAAACTAAAACATTAAATAAGCACAACATTTCCTAACACAAACATAAACTAAACAATTAAAATTAAAATGCAAAATAAAAGTCACATTACAATCCATAATTCTACTCAATATCTATTAAACTACACATGCACATTTAACTATAACACTAACTTTATAACAAAAATTAAAATTATCCAAGTACACAGAATAATAAAAATGAAAGTCCAAATACATAAACATCCATTTATATTATAAAAGGATTACAGAAATAAAAATACAAACATAAGTACATCAATTTCATTTAGTATCAAAATCCTAAGCTATATCTTCATCACCTTGATCAGCGGGTGGACGGGATGATACTGAGTTTACCAGAGGCACTCAGGAAAGTAACATCAGGCTCA
>NW_018227840.1:0-218 GCF_001263595.1 Phalaenopsis equestris
TTGTGAAGATATGGTGAACCCTAGTTCCAAGTCAATACTAAGGGTCAATCCTAAGGCCAAGTAGCCCTATACGAACTCTTCTTGAGCTTCCCCCATAATGATCTTACCTACTAAATATTAGAGGTTAGGACCAATATGTGGAACTTCAAGTTGAGTAAAGAGAAGAGTTTTGAGTTTCTAATGTGAGAATACCTTTTCTAGTTTTCTAAGACTAGTCA
>NW_018227840.1:250-783 GCF_001263595.1 Phalaenopsis equestris
CTACTAAAGAAGTTTCTAGACCTCAACCAAAAGTGAGGTCAACAAATGGACCCCCAATAGGTGTGGTGTGTTGGGCAAGCACACCGCACGTATTGGCGTTGACCGACAAGATCAACAAGCTCAATATATATTTCTAAGTCATCAGACCTAAAAAGAAATGTGAATTTGTGTATGTTATTTGTTTTTTGCTGGGGATTTTTAGCAAATGTGTATGTCTGATCAAAATCAGAAAGTGAGGACTCTCACTGAGGATTGGAGAGTAAGTTTTTAAGTGTGTTGTTTTGTTTTTTTTTTTTTTAATAGGGATCAACATGTAAGGGTTGACCTCAAAATGGGGATTCAAGATACAAATATTAATATCAAAGGAGAGTCAGACATTTGGAACTGACTTCCAATGGAAGAATCCAGAAGTGTAGGACTGATCTCAAATAAGAATTGAAATTATTGGATCAATTCTTAAAAGATGTAAATTGGAAATATCGGAATGATTCGAGGTGAAAATTATCCGATCAATTTTGAAAAGTTATGAATCA
>NW_018227841.1:0-2454 GCF_001263595.1 Phalaenopsis equestris
ACCTCACAAGGATAGATTAAGAGTGTCCGCCCAAAAAAGATCTGGTGAAAGCACTTTAAACCAATATCCACGAGAGAATACCTACGTAGACTACCCATAACCAGAGATTCAGGTGTAGTTGCCTGTTCTGTGGTCAAGATCACTCTCAAGGAGACGTATCCCACTTGGTTAATTACATCTTGGGTGGTACCCAAGAATACTCTCGATAAAAGGAGTTTCGCTTGGATTATCGTGAACTTAGGGTATAGAAAATCAAAGGAATGTTATTGTGTGTGGGAATAGTCCCGATGCTTCAAAGCTCGCGCTAAACAATTGGACAAAGAGTGAATCTCTCACATCCTGAATGGGTAACAATCCATCAGCACAGGAATAACCGTAAATCATCTTGACAGGGATATCCCAACATGTCAAAGCACGTCTAAACCATAAGGGTAGAGGACAAATCGTCGCATCTCAAATGGGTGGCAGCTCATCTGCATCAGGTCCTCAAAGTGATATCAACAAAGTCAAGGAGCGACAGGGCTCAAAGGGACTCAACAAGAGGAAGGTACACTGGTCCTAAAAGGTAGAGGTAACATGGTCGGGGTACCACAGACCCGTCATCCACAATTATTAGGGCCCTAAGTCTACCTGGTCATGAAGGTAGTCGACCCAACACATCCTGAAATCCCTGGTCGGCAATCCATGAATTGCGTTGTCCACAGGGGATCTTGGTAGCCCTAAGGTCAGAGGAAGGAAACTTCCTACAAGCTGGAGCTCCAAGAGGTGAGACTTATCTTATCGAAGTGGTAAGGATGACTCGGGAAAGAAGAGAGAGTGGAGGTTCAGCTACAAAACTGGAAATACTCCAAACAAAAGGACTTACACCCCGTCTAGGTCGGGGAGCCTTCTAACACCCTAGGCACACTAGAAAACAAGGATTCCTCCTCAGGACATACAAATATGATGCAGTTATCTAGAGTGGTCCTTAAGTATTGTGGAGGCCCTATTAAAATATGTAGGAAAGTAAAAGTGAAATTCTTGAATCCTGAATATTTTAATCCTAAATTTTAATTATCTTAAATATTTTATTTAGGATTTTTAAAAAGAAAAATTAGGATTTTAAGTCCTAAAGAGCTTATATTGCTTAGAACAAAACAAGGAAAACACATGCAGATGTGCAGGCATGCAGGTCGGTGCCGCTGAGTCGACAACATGTCTCAGAAAAGAAAAAGAGCGGTCGAACTTCGCATGTACATGCCCGATCCTAGTTTTATACATTAATATAAAATTCAAAATTAAGATACAGGGCATGAGCATTTGCTTCTGGTCCCCTCTACGTGGTTCCTGCGTCAAATGCCTTGGAACCTGTGCCCGTATCTTATTTCTACTGAGGACTCTCCTAGACTCTAAAAGTACATAGAGAAAAGAAAAAGACTCAATCTTGCATGAAAACAAGTGTCAGTGGGAAATCTCACATGCAAATAATGTATCATGAGCCATGCATTAAAAGTGGGGGAGCTAAATAGTACCTGCAAGCAAAAGGGTCAGAAATCATCACATGCTCCCCCATAGCGGTACCTGTGTGTGTGCATGTAAATAGATAGGAATGGCTCCCTGCAGAAAAATATCCTAACACACTACCACACATATCCAACATGCAGTCACACAACAAGTATAATGCAAAAGAAAGATACCTGGCTAGGGCAACCAATCCAGCAAAGAACAATAGCCATGTATCAAGTATCAAAAAGACTACCTAGGCACCCTAAATCCTAGCTAGCACACCATCTAACAAAAAGTGCGTCAACTTAGTATCTAAATGCGGGGTAAGTCTAGGTATAGTATGACTTTGATGAGGTCGCCATACCAACCCCATCCTAAAGATCCGAGGGATCTAAAGAGTGTCACAAAGAGCGGTGACACAAGTTAGATCTACTAGATCTTTAGTAAAGTAATACTCATGTCAATCCCAATGACTTAACTCGCATCACTCATCGGGATCAGCAATGCTCGTTAAGGCATCGCAACCAACACGGGGTCACTCTCCTAACAAGCCTGGCTCGCTACACATGCAAACATGCAAATGCAAATGCAAACAGTCACATGACAGAAGTGATGAGTGTACCATGAGACAGTGACTCAGGAAAAGATGGGCACACGGTGTAGGCAGCGACCCGAACAAGTTGGTGTGTCGTAGCGGCAGTGACCCAAAAGGTCGGCATGATGTAGAGGCAGCGGCCTGAAGAAAGGTGTGTCGAGGCGGCAGTGATCAAAAGTGATGGGTGTGTCATGGTGGCAGTGACCAAAAGGGATGGGAGTATCATGACAGCAACGACCCAAAGAAGACATGTCGTGGCGATAGTGACCAAAAGGGATGGGCGTGCCGTAGCGGCAGTGGCTCGAAGAAAGTGTGTCAAGACCGCAGTAACTAAAAGAGATGGGTGTTTCGTGGCTGGAGAGGGCGGCGGAAGA
>NW_018227841.1:3116-5911 GCF_001263595.1 Phalaenopsis equestris
GGGGGTATTTGGCCACGCACAGGAAGTCCTAACCTAAAGGCTGGCTTTAGGAAATTCAACGATCCATCACACAGGCACGTCGTTGCGCCGACCCATGCTGGCGCACGCACTCCGTGTGGGCGATCGAACCCACACGCCTAGACACCACTAAAACCTAGGGACAACTAGGAGTTAGGAAGTCTCACCATCGTGACGGTTGCAGACACGTTTTTTTTGCTTGCTCAAATCTCACCGGTGTCCAATCTGTACTCTATTGTGCCTTGTAGAATGTTCACAAAACAACAAAAAGACCCAATGAGGGCAGGAGTTAGTGAGGTATGCAAAGTATTTCAAAATAAACATCGAAGCATATGAAAATTTGACCGAATTGTATACCTCAGCAAAGCTCGACATCGATGAACAACAAAAGGAGGCTTTTCTTACAAAGTAGAAGACATCCACACCTCTTCAAGCAGTAGTGTCATCGCTGCCCCTTGGCAATAAATCACTTCGATGAGATATTCCGACCACCGGGGAGTGAGAGACGATGGGGTGGAGGAGCTAGCTTGCCGGCGGGACGTAAAGAAAAAATGCAAGGGAGAGGGTTTCAACTCCTCCTCTCTTTTCTTCTTGCAAAGAGATGAAGGGGGTTGTGCAACACCGACAGGAGGTCTACATGCCAGAAAAAAAGCTGCACCGGTGGGAGAGGAGGTCGAGAAGAGGGCTCGGCCAAGGAAGGAGGCCGACAAAAAAAAGGCTCGACTTGAGAAAGGATGTCAGCGAGGGGGTGCTTAGACCATCGGGAGCAAGTTGTTGGTGTCAAAGGAGGCCGATGAAGAAAAAGGAGTAAATGGCGGCTACTTCACGATGGAGAAGAGGCGAAGACAGCGAAGTGGCAGCATTTGTCGTGATCCTTCGGTGTGAGGGGGGAGGATGTCGGCAACCGAGGAGTTCACCTGTGATATGGGCCAGTCGACGAGTCTCGAGAGCAAGGGTCGAGTTCCAGCAAAAGAAGTGCAGGAGCTCGGGCTAGGGCTTTTCGTGAAAGGGATCGGTATGGTGAGAGAGTGCATGCGATAGTTTTAAATAGGGAAGAAAATAATATTATTATTGTTATTAATAACAATAATAATATTATTTTCTTCCCTATTTAAAACTATCGCATGCACTCTCTCACCATACCGATCCCTTTCAAGCGTGCGTCGGGATCTTTCGGCGTGAGGGGGGAGGATGTCGGCAACCAAGGATTTCACCTATGATATGGGCCAGTCGACGAGTCTCGAGAGCAAGGGGCGAGTTCCAGCAAAAGAAGTGCAGGAGCTCGGGCTAGGGCTTTTCGTGAAAGGGATCGGTATGGTGAGAGAGTGCATGCGATAGTTTTAAATAGGGAAGAAAATAATATTATTATTGTTATTAATAACAATAATAATTATTTAATTAACCCTCATCAGGCACATTTTAAGCTTGTACACATCTTCACAGCAAAGTGGTTGTCCTTCTTAACTAAAATCGATGCTCTGAATGCGTGGGCGTAATCCGTTTCATCGTCCATGGTTGTTCAGACCACTTTTTCGACGATCGGGCCACTTCGAGCCAAATTTTTGCGTGATGAGACAAATAATATTTGTTGACCCGATATGAGTCGTTCGTCGAGCAAAATGTCGACCAGCCTTTGCCAAAGAGGAAGCAGAAGCCTAGTAGAATGACCCTGGCTACGTGCCCCTCAACACTCATCGTTGGGTCCGAAGTGAATGTCTCGCACCATAGGAGTCAACACGTGCATCAAATAACGTTCCTTAGCACTCGAGCGGACACCCGACACTCGTGACATTAAAAATTGATGCCAAAACAGATGGAACAATCCAATTCACTTCACAATTGTCAACAACTGACCTACCTAAGCAAGATGGTGACTTTCCTATTATTGGTCGGCCATCTTGGTTAACGAAAAACACCAAACTTGAGAGACCACACATGGAAAAACTATTAGAAATCCCCCATGTGGCTCACTCCCATTGGCCATTAGCCCTCTTCTTCCCTCCACCTAGGTAACACTTTCCAACCTCTAACCAACCCAGTTGAAGCGCCTTGCTTAGCCTATAAAACCACCACCTCTTTACAACCAAAGGGGACACATGAAAAAACCTCAGCAAAACCCTACCAAATTGCCCCTATACCTTCCCACAATCTTGAGAAGATCATCCCCTCCATTCCTAGCCTTTCTCCCCCACTGATAAACCCTAATTTCTTCACTGAAATTCAGGGCTTGTTGGTCATTCCACCAAACTCAACCAAACTCTAAATTAACTCTTTCAAAAGCTTTCCCATGCTCTAAAATCACTTCCCTAATCAAAAGCCCTAATTCCTAAGCCCTTTAGTGTAGCCCTAGACCTCAATTGATCCCCCCTTTGGTCTAAATCATACTTGAACCCAACCACAGCTCAAATTGGCACTTGGAGGATGTTTGTGGACTCAAGGTGAAGCTTTTGAACAAACCTAATGAAGGCCTCACCTCTTGGGCAAAAGTATAACCTGAAATTTCTTATTTTTTCCTCGGTTTGGACCTTTATGAAAAATTTTACATTTCATGTGTATCTAGTCATATAGATGTGTTCGTCTCTCTTAAATGAAAGTATAAGAACAAACCTCATGTAATTTAGTTGAGTATCGAACGAGATTTTAGGGATAGAACATAAAGTTTCTTGGGTTAAGAAGATCGGAGATGATGAACGGAAGTCGTCCATTCACGCATGTATCGAACGAATGGTCGAGATCAAGTCAAACGAGCCGATAGAATGTGAACCGCAGGCCGAGTC
>NW_018227842.1:0-337 GCF_001263595.1 Phalaenopsis equestris
TTGATACAGCTGATGAGGAGGATGAAATTGATAGATGAGGATTTTACTGAAGAATTTCCATATCGACCCTTTTATAACCTCTTCGTACATGTGCAATCAATGGGTGATCTCAGAGGAGAATCTAGTACTAAATCTAAAGAGTAGTAGATTTATATTGCTACCTGTCTATCTATGTATGTAATTTGATTTGAACTTTGCATTTGCTTTGCTTTAGAATTATGCTTTTAGATCTCTGTATAGTTGAGACTAAGCATAGGATGTTTTGTTTTCAGCATTTTGAGTGTTTTGGCTTGGATTGCGACGCTGAATTAATGTATTGAGGTTGAGAAAATACCAA
>NW_018227843.1:0-333 GCF_001263595.1 Phalaenopsis equestris
CTAAGCGCTAGAGGCCCCGTGCTTAAGCGCCAGTGACAATTATTAGATGAGTAAATTCAGTTTTTGTAAATTTTGAAGAGGTTTTTGAGGCACATATTGGCTTAATAGGTGGTTACAACAATCATGGATGAAAATTATTGCGAAAGGATGCATCTACTAGAGAAATACATCGAATCAAGACACATTTTGAAGAAATACCAAGACACCTTTTGTAGAATTATGAAAGAAAGAAGATTGGGACTTTGAAAGAGGTCCTGAAAGTACTGGAAAAGTTTTGAAAGTTAAAAAATTGGTGAGGTAGTTGGAGAAATTTTCAGGCACCACATATTTATC
>NW_018227844.1:0-1012 GCF_001263595.1 Phalaenopsis equestris
GAATGAGGGAGGGAGAGAACAAGTAGTAGGGAGAGTGAATGAGAAAAATGGAATGGTAAGGAGAGTATGTGTTATAGGGACAAGTAGAAAGAGAGTGAGAGAGAGAGAAGTAGAAAGGAAGCTAAAGAGAGTGAGAGAGAGAGAGCCTACTGAGACACTCCATCTTTCTTCTCCTACTCTCTCTACTTTTACTCTTCTCTCTCGCTCTCACTCTGCCTCACACCCCCTCGTTCCCTCTATCTCTTCTATTCTCTCCCATATTTTTTCTTATGGTCTATCTTTTTTTCCCTCCCTATCACTCTTCATACCTTATCCTGCACTCTTTCACCCCCTCATTCTCACACTCTTTTTTTCTCTCACTTCTTTCTTTCTTTCTTTTTTTATCTTTCTCAAATGCACTCTCTCTACCTGCCTCTCCCTCCTACCATTCATCCCTCTCTAAGACTTTTTCTCTATTGCTCCTTGCTCTCTATGTGAATATTCTCTTTCTATCTCTCTCTTGCTCTATCAATCTATATCTTTTTCTCTCCCACTATCCCTCCCTCCCTCCCTCTCTCCCTCTCTCACTCTCTTTCTCTCTCCTCCCCTCTTCCCATCCCTATCTCTCGCTTTCTTACCTCTCTCTCAAGCTCTCTCTAGAACTTTATTTTGATCCTCTCCTTGTTCTCTCATCTCTCTCTGGTGATGGAGGAAGAGTGAGAGAGGTAAAGAGCAAGGCTCAAAGGAGCATGAGACAAAATGTGAGAGTGAAAGAAAGTGAGAGAGAAAGAAGAGAAAGAGAAATTGGGAGAGAAGAGTAATATTTTCTTATAATTTTGGTGAAGAGAAGAGAGTGATGGAGAGAGTGAGAGAGAAGAGAGATAGAGAGAGGAGAGAAATAGAAGAGAAAAAAGAATGAGAGATTACAAGAAAGAGAAAGAGAACAATAAGATAGATAAGAGAGGGAGAGGGAGATGGAGAACAAGAGAAGAAGTGAATGAGGGAGGGATAGTGGTAGTGAGAGAATAATGAG
>NW_018227844.1:1495-2682 GCF_001263595.1 Phalaenopsis equestris
TTTTCACTAAGTGAGAGTGAGAGAAAGGTAATGGGACAAATAGTGGAAGAGACGGATATTGAGAGAGAGATTGGAGGAGATAAGATGAGGGAAGAAAAGAGTGATGTATATCTTCTCTTCTTATCTCTCCTCTCGCTCTCTCTGACTCTCCCTTCCTTGCTCATTTCTTCCCCTCCCTCTCTCCACACCTCTTAAATCTTCGCAAACTCTCATTCCCTATGAGATAGAAAGAGAAGTTATAAGAAAAAAATTGCCCTCTCATAATCTAAATCTTGCTTTCTCCCTTTTCCATCTCTCTTTCTTTCTAAATACTCTATTTTTCTCTTGCTCACAATATCTTTTTATCTGTATCTGTCATTTGCACTACCTCTCTCTATCACTTTCTCCCTTTCTCACTCTGTCTCTTTTTTCTCTCACTCAATCTCTCTTAAGAGATAAGGAGAGTGAGAGAGATAGGGGAGAGAAAACAGATAGAGAGGGAGAGGGAGAGAGATAGTGAGAGAGAAAGAGAGAGAAGGAGAGAGGGAGAGAGAGGGAGGGAGGGATAAACATAGAGAGTGAAAGTTAGAGAGTGCAAAAGAGAAAGCGAAAGAGAGAGAGGCACTAACTATGAAAAGAGGAGGCATACTCTCCCTATCTCCCTACCTCCCTCCAACCCTCTCTTGTCTCCTCTTCTTTATCTCTCTCATTATTTATTTCTTTCTTCCTCTCTCACTCACATAGTCTCTTTGTCTCTATATCTCTTTTTCTTTCTCTCTAAGAGATAGAGAGAGGGAGGGAGAGGGAGAGGGAGAGATGGAGAGCTAGAGAAACAAAATCAGGAAAGATCAAGCAAGTGAGATAAGGGGGCAAGTGATTGGAAAAGAGAGAGATTACATGAGAGGGTTAGAGAAGGAGGGAGTTAAAGTGGTAGGGAAGGAGAGAGGAGAGGGATAATATAAGCATCTCTCTCTTTTTCTCTCTCTCACTCTGTCTCACTCTATCTCTCTTTCTCTCATTTCTCACCTCTCTTCTCTTTCTCTCACTCTAACTCTTTCACAATCTCTTCTGTAATTTCTCATTATCTCTCTTTTTTATCACTTCTATCACTTTATCTTCTCTCTCACCCTCTCATCTTTATCTCTCTAATGATGGCGAGAGAGAGAGAGACGATGTGAAAAAAATGAAGACCAAAGAGGAAGGGAGAG
>NW_018227845.1:0-7510 GCF_001263595.1 Phalaenopsis equestris
GGTGTATTTTGGTCTATTGGCAAAAAAACTTCCCTAACCACTTAATCAGATGTATTGTATTGACCCCCTTGATCATATGAATTTTTTTAATTATTTGAGAGCCTTAATGATCTCATAATTAAGAGTGCATATGCTCGCTAGATTCTACTCATCGAGATGCTTGATTCAACTAAAAATATGTTAAATTTGAAGTTTAGTTGACCATTCAATTAACAATTTGAAGCCTCCAAAAGTGCTTTAAAAGTTTGATCTAAACTCAATTGGACTCAGATTAAACTAATTTTGGTGTCATTAAATTCAACTTGTTGAGATGGTTAGTTCAACAATAATCTTGCTGAAATTAGAGCTCTAGATGATCTTTAATTTGAATCAAAATTTTCTTGATAAAAAAATTCCTCAAGATTTATGTCAAATGATAAATTTTTTTGATGACACATTAGTTGCCCTTATTTTCAGATGATTTTTTTTTTGTATTTTGAAAATAAATAGAATAATAATAGAAAATAAAATTTTCAAAAAAGATGGTGCTTGGTCGGGGGCTAGTGGCAGAACAAAGTGTTCAACATTAGTTGGTACGACGCAGATTTGAGCAAAGTACGAGCTCAGGCAAAGGCAAGTGCAAGTCAGGTTAATGAAAAGCGATTGCAGGCTGAAGTGAGCCGGGTCGGTTCAGTGGAGAGCATACTCGAGCTGGATCAAGTCGGGGATGTGGGCGACATATAATTACTGTTTCATTCATTTCTCTTTTTTGTTTTTAAAGGAGTTTCCGGTTTGTCCATCGTCAAATATTTCCAATTTTTGAATAAGTTTCTCTTCTGAATCTTTTAAATGATCATGAGAAGAGAGAAACTGAAAAGGACAAACATACGATAAAGACAATAAACAAGAGAAAAAAAAATGTAGAGAGCCTATAAGCGATAAACTTCACAAGGATGTGTCAAGTATGTTCATCCAAATAAGATCAGACGGAATCACCTTTGACCAATATCCGTGAAAGAATAACTACGTGCGCTATCAACAATCAGAAATTCAGATGTGTTTGTTTGTTCTGTGGCCTATAATGTTCCCAAGGGTATATATTCCATTTGGTTAATTATATCTTGACGGTTGCCCAAAAATACTCTTGATTCGAAAGAATATGATTTATATCAGTAGTGATAACACTAGGGCCCATTGAAGAATGATTATTTCACGTGAAAATGGTGAGATGCTTTGCAACTTGCAAGCACTCTTAGCTCACTCTTGGCAAGTCTTCGGCTCCCAAGCTTCTCGCCCCGAAGCCCTCACTCGGCTAAATTCCCCTCCTCCTTCTTAAGCCGTAAGCCACCTTATTATTCGTCACCCCCAAGACCCCTCTCCTCACTCGCGTGTGAAACCCCAGCCGGCCCTAACTCTTCTTCACACTCAAAGCCTTAAGGGCTCTCCGAACCCCTTGTTTGTTCATCTCTGCTCTCTTCCCCCATTTTTCTTTTGTCAAGATAGTTCTCTGATTCACGCAAGAAGTTCCTTCTTCGTTTGAGCATGACCTGTACGTTTTCTTCCTCTTTAAATAACGAAGTCATTCTCCTTTCTTCGATAAACTTTCAAGAAATCTTAACTGCATTCTTACGTTTGGATTTCCAACCAATATCGGGTGACATTTGTGTTAAGCTTTTATATTGAGGATGCTTAGATAAGTTTGTTTTCCTTATGTTCTTCATTGTTATACATACGCGTGTTTTCTTAATCAAACTAAAATAAAATTTCATGGCTTCTAAATTTACCTTCACAAATTGGAGTGCTATTCTCTGCTATAGAATCCCTTATAACTTCACATATTGCAGCTGCTATCTGATTTCACTCATTCTGGATTTATTTGGACTACTCCATTTATTATTGCCTGCCTGGTGACAATCATTGTGGGATCTGCTGCTTCATATTGTCGGGCTCATGGTGAAATAACAGGATATTTGTTGTACCTGCTACTTAGTATCTTAGGTTCACCTTAAATTTAAATTGTGAGGAATATGGGCATTAATTAGAATTTGTGCTCAAGTATTTACCAAAGGAAATTCAACATTTAAAATACGCCACATATGAATATGGGGAGTGACTTTGACATTGCATGCATACCCCATAATTTTTATGTTCCTACATATTAAACACCTGAAATCTGATATTTGCATTTTTAACCTTTTGGTTTCATATTAATGCTAAGCCTAATAGTTGAAATATGAGGCACATAAAGTCAAAGTTTCTTTTTTATTAAATCCCACCTGAATTAAATCCCTCTTTTAACCGAGCAACCTTTGTGCAATGGCAACTCATCATGAAAGGAGATTTCTTTGCTTCTTTTTCGTTTCTGGAATTCTGTTGCTACAATTTGGGGGAGAAATAAGAGTGCTTTGGTCCGTATTCTAAGCTTGGACCATAGATACAAAAGGTTAGAAGATTTACATACATTACACTCAATTCCTATGTGTATACATATCCAACATCTAAACTTCAATTTTTACACACATACCACCTTACCTCATGCATGAAATGGTGTATTTCACTTTTGGTAAGTTAAAATGGTGGTATTTATTTTGCAATATGAAAGATTTGGGTGGTCTATATGTAGGTGTTAGATATGTGAATGCATAATAATTTTCTTTTTATGCTAGTATAAGAATTTTCTTTTCTTCTTCTCTTTAATCTCGACAATTTATAGCTAGCTTTATTTCAGCATAATTGCTTTATCATAAAAAAAGAAAAAGAGAGAGTTAAGGTTTAGCTTCCTTATTCAATGTTTCTGCCATGAAAAAGAGAGAGTTAAGGTTTAGCTTCCTTATTCAATGTTTCTGCCATCTAATAGTTTGGTGTTAATTATGCTGTGTTTTTGAAATTGAAATGTGGCATTAAACTTGTTTATGGCATACTATTTGAGATTTTTTTTTTATTTCAAAATTTCTATTTTTTTATTTTTATTTTTATTTTTTTTTGGTAAAAAGGGGAAGATAGTTGTCCTCTTCCCCTAAGACCCATTAACTTTTAGAACTTCTAATTCCGAAACCCTTCTCCCCTTCTCCCCTTCATCTCCTTCCCAAGTTCCAAAACCCTTGATGACAAAGATGAGATGAGAAAGTAGCAGCAAGAGTTCGCTCGTGGCTGTTTGATATTCTATTTTATGCTGGATTTCTGCATTATTTGCTGCCAAATAGAATTTTGGGGCATTTACTTGCATACCTCAAAACTCTTAGGTATTTTACATATCTCACACCTAAACTTTCATATATAGACACATAGCACTTTCACATTAACTTAGACATTTTTGGGTCTTTTGTTGCCTGTTGGATAACCTACATGGAGCTTTCTCTATCTATTGGTACCATTGTGCTGCGTTTGAACATTATCTTGACTGCCTTTAAGAAAGTTGAAATGAACCTTGGATGGACAATATGCCAAATAATGGTGAAGGTATGAGGATGGCTTGGGGGGCCGTTATTGGGATGGACAAATTCTACTTGGGAGATTTACATAGATACCATTTAATTCCTATTGTATTTATGTACTTAACAGCTAAACTTTATTTTTCTTTCTAACACTTATACAACTCAAATCCTCTTGAGCGGTGGAATTGGAATGAATATTTGCCTCCTTTGTAGTGCTTGGTGATGATGAGCAGACATGAGCTTCTTTTCCATTAAGCTGTGACGATATTATAAGCTCATAAAAGAGAAGTTTTTATTTGATGACTATATGAATTCTCTTATATACCAACAGTCTCCTACGTTTAAAATATAAACTTTCTTCTATTTTTTAGGGCATCGGTGGATGAACCCTCAATATGGCTTGGGTATTATAATAATTACATATGTTAGAGGTTGCATTGGTATAGTGGATTGATGATTGTTAGGTGTGCGGCAAGGCTCTGTTGGTGAAAACTTTTGCATGTAAACTTTGCACTTCACATGTTTAATTTTTTAAGCTTTGCATCTTTTGCATTTATACCACCCAAATCTTTCATATTAACTTTTCATATATAAGTGAAATGACACATATGTAGAAATTTTTGATATTAGATATATATATACATGAGAATTTGTGTGGTATGTATGTAAATGTAAAAATATGAAATTTTTGATATTAGATATATAAATACATGAGAATTTGTGTGGTATGTATGTAAATGTACATATTAGTCAAATGATAATCTTAAACCATCGTGCATGGTGGAAGTCATTTTGAGCAGCTTTTTCGGATACATTCTGTTAGGTTTGTCTTATCACTCTTTTGGAAGATTTACAGATTTACATATACGCCACCCAATTCTTATGTGTTTATCAATATCTGCTTTGCTTTCAAAAGGTAAACAAGGAATGAAATAGTTACATGTATACCACGTGATTCTTATGTTTCTACATATCCAATATCTGAACTTAAAATTATATGTAGGTCATACAATTCTTCTTATATGCGCACCATCCAATACCTACATATTTTTACGTTTAGAACCTAAAGTTCAGTATTTACATGCACTTACATGTTTAATGCATAAACCTGAAAATTCTCACATATATACCATGGTATCAATGCATAAAAAGGGAGAGTTTTTCCTATTTAAGAATTAAATGCTAGTCCTTTTTATGTGATATGAAAGATTTTGATAGCATAAATTCAAAAAGTAAAGTTTAGGAGTTAAATATGTAAACACATACGAACTGAGTCGTATGTAGGCAAATACCCTTTGTCTTCCCACATGTTTACCTTGATGTTAAGATTTGATTGAAGACATTCAAGATGGAGCAGCTTTATATAAATTTTGGTAATAAATTTATATATTTTGTAATGAAATTTATTCCTCTTTTTGATATTTAATAATATAATGATATATTTTTATCCTAAACACTGCCAAATGCTACAAAGCTGCCGGAAAGTAAGTGAAATAATGAAGAAGTCGGATAAAGAAAGCATCGAGACAAGCAATAACGCGTTGGACTAGGAATGGCCAATTGGCCATCGTAGCATTGACATGAACCACTCCATAGCCGGTTCGCTAAGTATTGGAACTATATGAGAATTTACATAAATATCACATAATTCTTACATATCTTCAAAGATAACCCTTAAACTTTGATATTTATATTTATAACACTTTTGTGTCACAACCCTAGCTAAGATAAAAAATTTCATTTTACTTTTAAAAACTTAGTAATAGTCATAATTTTTATATGACTATTACTAACCCCAAGAATATAAAAAAAATAATTCAAAATAGTTGAATGTATTAGACTTGTTTATTTGTATTAGGGTTCCGGGTAACTAAACAAGTGATAAATTCCAACATGGCAAGACAAAGTTTGGCAGCACTTGAAGGCATCTATGTTTGTAGACTTGTTCAAACTAATTGTGTTGGACTTATTCTTTTCAGCAATGAATGTCACGAGAAAATAGTACGTCATCATGTGTGGATGATGGTGTAGATTAAATTAAAGTTATTGAACGCACGATATGATGAGATTCACACCGCCATCCATACATCAGACCATAATACTTTTTCATAGAGTAGTTTTTATGCACGTGACTATAAAGTTATTATAACAAATGATTTTGTAAGTTATTATATATGGATATTACAAACTTTTTTAAAAAATATAATAAAGGTTTTATTATTTTTTTCATATTATCCAATTATTTCTTGTCACAAAAATATAACAAATATAGCTACAAAATAAATATCAGATGGAGATATCGAAAAAAGAAACATAATAATGAGAAAATTACAAAAATTTGCCTCGAAGAAATGCTCAACATGAAGTAATTACAGTATATGAAAACATTTGTTATGAAAAATGTTTAGAAAATTAGGGCGAAGAAAAACAGTAATCGACACAAATCCAGAAGAACATAGAGATTTAACGAGGTTCGGCAAAGATGTCTACGTCCTCGGGAGCAGAGCGGCGAGTTTCTTTTCACTATTCATAAAAGAGATTACAGAATAGAGCGATACCTCTTGGGGTTGCTAACAGACCTATTTATAACCCAAGGAGTAAACCCTAGACACAATATGTAATTACAACATTACCCATGTACTATACCGCGGAGCTTTGCCCCCGCTCTCCAACCCACGTAACTTCCCAATTTGGACATATTCTTCCACTCCGCTCCGCTTCGCTTCGATCCAGCGTCTGTCCCTATATGGTATATGAGTCATACCATAACAAAAAATAATGTGATTGATTAAAATTAAATATTTTTTATAAGAAAATTGTTTCAATATTTTTTAACAATTTAAAGGTAATTTTGTTCGAATTTTGACATTTTTATTCTGCTTAAAACGGGGATTCCAAGGTTCTTTAATTACGAAGATCAACTTGAAAGTCAAAATGACTTGGGAGGGGCATGTGCCTAGAATAATCCAGATTGATATGATCATGGTCCTCATAATCACTAAGTGTTGAGTTAAAACAATGACAATTTGAAACAATTGAATTAAAGTGATATAATTTTATAATTGTTAATATTTCTATTAAAGTAATATATGTATTCTACAAGCTAAAATTTTTAAATGAATCAAAGTAAAAGTAATGGTCTAGTAAACTTGATGCGTGATAGGAAATTCATGGTAGTAGAGTAACAGATTATCATCTTAGCGTGGTATGAAGATTCAACGTAGACACGAAAAAAAGAAAGAAACTAATAATGATACCAAAAGTTTTTATGTAAAAAATTTAGAAAGCAAAAAACCGCAGGGTTCGCCCCTCGTTCAGACTATGAGATTGATCGACGATCAACCTTTTTGAATATATATATATATATATATATATTCACTAGGGTCAGACCCTGCGGTTTTTTTCTTTCTGGATTTTCACATAAAAACTTTTGGTATCATTATTAGTTTCTTTCTTTTTTCTGTGTCTACGCTGAATCTTCATACCACGCTAAGATGATAATCTGCTACTCAACTGCCATGAATTTCCTATCACGCATCAAGTTTACTAGACCATTAGTTTTACGTTGATTTATTAAAAAATTTAGCTTGCAGGATACATATATTACTTTAATAGAATTATTAACAATTATTAAATTATATTAATTTAATTCAGTTGTTTCAAATAGTCATTTTTTTTAACTCAACACTTAGTGATTATGAGGACCATGATCATATCAATCTGGATTATTCTAGGCACATGCCCCTCTCAAGTCATTTTGACTTTCAATTTGATCTTCGTAATTAAAGAACCTTGGAATCCCCGTTTTAAGCAGAATAAAAATGTCAAAATTCGAACAAAATTACCTTTAAATTGTTAAAAAATATTGAAACAATTTTCTTATAAAAAATACTTAATTTTAATCAATCACATTATTTTTTGTTATGGTATGACTCATATACCATATAGGGACAGACGCTGGATCGAAGCGAAGAGGAGCGGAGCGGAAGAATCTGTCCAAATTGAGAAGTTACGTGGGTTGGAGAGCGGGGGCAAAGCCCCGCGGTATAGTATATGGGTAATGTTGTAATTACATATTGTGTCTAGGGTTTACTCCT
>NW_018227845.1:7624-8062 GCF_001263595.1 Phalaenopsis equestris
TTGCCGAACCTCGTTAAATCTCTATGTTCTTCTGGATTTGTGTCGATTACTGTTTTTCTTCGCCCTAATTTTCTAAACATTTTTCATAACAAATGTTTTCATATACTGTAATTACTTCATGTTGAGCATTTCTTCGAGGCAAATTTTTGTAATTTTCTCATTATTATGTTTCTTTTTTCGATATCTCCATCTGATATTTATTTTGTAGCTATATTTGTTATATTTTTGTGACAAGAAATAATTGGATAATATGAAAAAAATAATAAAACCTTTATTATATTTTTTAAAAAAGTTTGTAATATCCATATATAATAACTTACAAAATCATTTGTTATAATAACTTTATAGTCACGTGCATAAAAACTACTCTATGAAAAAGTATTATGGTCTGATGTATGGATGGCGGTGTGAATCTCATCATATCGTGCGTTCAATAAC
>NW_018227846.1:0-914 GCF_001263595.1 Phalaenopsis equestris
AATGATGGCCAAGATATTTGAGTTTAGGCCAAATAGGAGGTTAAATCCCTTAAATCAAGGGATCATTAGTCGATAGCTCATCTTGACTGGTTTAATTGGGTTTAGCCTAGTCCATGGGGTGTATTTGGTGGTTGTGGTGCCATTAATTTGGTGGCTTAGACATGGCTACATCAATTTTGGTGCATGGGTTCAATTTGGGTCAAATGGGTAGAAGTTAGGTTTGGGTTAGGCTAGACATGAAATTAAGCTTAATTGATTGATCAATATTGTGTAGCTGATTTTCATAAGAGGTTTGGAAAAGATTTGGAGTTATTTTGAGTTGATTTGGAGGTTCAATTAGAGGGGTTTTGAATATTTGTTCAATTTGTGGGTGTTGGGTTAGACTTGGGTCTAGTTTGGGCTAAAGTTGTGTTAGATCCAATCTGATGGTTCAAAATGGTCTAGGGGAATGCCATAAAGATTTCTCAACATTAATTGGGTGCCAATTTTGGGGTTTGGGCATTCAATTTGGTGGAATTTGGGGATATAGCCAATTTGGGGAAAATTTGGAGATTTTGCACTTGGGTTAAACTTAAGTGAAATTGAGGCTTTACCAAGGCCAATTAAAAGTTCAATTTGATGTATAGGATTGTTATGAAGAGTTTATGATTCAAATTAGGGCAAATTGAGTAGGCTATGGGGTTCAATTTGGTAGAGTTAAGTCATATCGTCAAAATTGGGGGTTTTGATTTGGATCAAAATTAAGCTCAAAGCATTGGTCAATTAAGCTTGGATTTAGTTTGGATTGATCATACGAAGGATTAATTTGAGTTTAAAATTGAAGTTGGGAAGAATTGAAATTGTGGAGGATTGGAGAGAAATTGATAGACATTTGAAGTTAATTTGGGGAAATTGGGCTTTTAAAGGCAATTTGG
>NW_018227847.1:0-6317 GCF_001263595.1 Phalaenopsis equestris
TATGTGGGTGAAGACCCGTAAAGAGGTAATTTAGTTTTATTCGAACACTTTGCCAAATTTTGGTCCTAATTGAACTTTTAGTGTTTGAAAGATGTTCTAATTTTAATTGTGTTTTTTTTTCTAATCCTCATTTAATTAGTCTTGATTTAACTTAGATTACTACTAAGTTAATAAAACCTAGGTGAGTGTCTTAATTAGTTTTAAAAAGGTTAAACTTTAGGTGATAATGATTCATTAACTGAATTTTTTTAAATCAAATAGGGGTATTAAATTGATTAATTATTGACTTCAAAAGTCATGCCCCTAAGACCAAGGTTCATTTTATTTTAATAAATTTCCAAATTTTAATAATGTAGAAATTCATTAACTTATCTTTTTAATTAAGAAAGTGAGGTTGGTTTCTACCAATTAACCACTTGTGTTTCAAACATCCAAATAAATCGATTAAGATCAGAGGTTGCACATTTCCCTCCATCAATTAAGCCTAAATGTTAATTAAGCCTAAATTTCCAAAATTGCACATTTGCCCCTAAGACTCTAACACTTCATAATTCATCAAATTTAATCCAATTGACTTTGAAATTTCTATCTTACCTCATTCATGGGTCAATTAAGACATCAGAGGAGAAAATTTGATTTTTAAAAATTTAATTTAATTTATATAATTTTTTTCATGCAAAAATAGGATTTTTCAAAGAAAATTCCTAACTTGACCAAGGTAAATCCTAATCCTAATCCCTTGAAATTTTTACTAGAGGTACATCTAGACTAGCAAAGCAGTTGAACCAAATTTCATGTTTTTTTTTATTTCATTTTAATTTTAAGAATTA
Source organism: Phalaenopsis equestris (assembly GCF_001263595.1). Taxonomy (NCBI): domain Eukaryota; kingdom Viridiplantae; phylum Streptophyta; class Magnoliopsida; order Asparagales; family Orchidaceae; genus Phalaenopsis; species Phalaenopsis equestris. The sequence goes on from NW_018227847.1 coordinate 831, forward strand.
TTTTAATTTTTGGGGTATTTATTAAATATAGAAAATTTTAAATGGGAAAAATTAAGTTTGTATTTTTGAAAAATCTTCCTAAGGTTAGAGAACCCAGAGGAGAAAATTTTATATTTTTTGGAGTTTTATTTGATTTATTGGAACTATTTTAGGTCAAAATCCATTTTAAGCCTTTAAAAATTATTTTTAAGCTTTAAAATTCAATATCTTTATCAAGAAAATCAGAAAAAATATCCTAATTTTTACTAAGTGCCTAGAAAGCAATTTAAAACATGTCTAATTATTACTAAGTGCCTAAGAAGCAATTTAAAACGTTTCCACGAGTTTTATTATTTTTGTGATTTTTATGGATTTTTAATTATTTAAATATTTAAAAATAGGCTAAAAATCATTCAAGTTTTTATTTTAAACTACATTTTATTTTTAAAAAATACCTCTGATTACAGAGAACTCAAAAAATAAGTTGTTATAAACTTTTTAGTTGTATTTTGATTTTTAAAAATCATTTAATTGCCAAAAAGATATTTAACTTGAAAATTCAATTTAGGCCATCAAATGGACTCAAAATACTTTGAAATTTTTATGGCGAGTTCTCTGGATTCTAAGCAATAGTGGAGTTTAAAAATTAACTCATTTTTTTGTTTGATTTTTTTAAGTTAATTATCTTAGTGATTTAGAGTTTGTAAATATTAGGTGTATTTTGAATTACTTAGCTCATGAGAAATTTTCCTAAAGGTTCTCTAGTCATCAAAAACCTTCCAAAATTTTCTTGGATTATTCTAAGCAACATGCTAATTTCCATGTTAACTTAAAAAATAATGCATATAAACTTGAAAAATATGGATCTCTATCTAGGGACCTCTTTTGACTTTGAAAAAAACACAGTATCCCCTAAGATAGAGGCAACAACATGCTAAAATTTCAATCCATGGTGATATGCCTATATGCATGGAGAATCAAAATATTTAAATCAGTGTTTAATTAATTAAAGATAAAATATGCATCCCATGGACTTAAAATTATTTCCACATTATTCTCCTCTGTTCACTGAGCAAGAGAATATTTTTATTTTATTTTTATGATTTTTCTACACCAAGATATGAATTTTTAAAGTTAGGGATCATTTTTTAATTTTTTTTAATTCCTTATTTATCTATTTAAACACACAACGCTGACTGGATCCTAGGCAGCTCTGAAGGCACCCATGGTGCGCTCTGGTTGGATGTTGCCATCCATGTAGTCGCTGACTCGGCCCGCCGTTCATGTAAGAAAACGCTATCCGGCTTAATCTCCTCCGTCCATCTGATACACGAGCGATCGGATGGCTCCCCGTCATCATCCCTGATAGAGTGATCCCGTGATCGTCCATGAAAAAACCCTAAGATCTCGTCTTAAACTCAACCAAATCACTTTGGCTTTAATCCTATAGACTCATCTAAGTGAGATGAACATATCCATATGGTAATCATACAATTAAATCAAGCCTAATTAATTGGAGAATCAAAATAGGCTCAGAAAGAAGAGGAGATCAACACCTTGGCTCTGAGAAGGGAAGCTTCGATCAAAGAATCTCGGCACATTCGTTGGGGTCCAAAGAAGCTAGGGATTAAGCCTCTAGTCTTGGTGAAATGCCTAGACCCAAATTCGACCAAGGCCGATTTCAGGTGTTGATCAAAGTCTATAGTAGGGGCTATATGGAAGGGGGATTTAATGGGACTTTAGCTTCTTTCAATGTTTTGAAGGCCTGGGTGAGTTTAATTCGAGTTTGGTGGAGTGTAGAGGTGTGGAGAGCTTTATCCTGTCTCTGACAAGGTTTTGAGCTCAAAAATTGAGCTCCGACAAGGGGATTCAAGGCTATGTGGAGGTTAGGTTGCACTGAGGAGGTCTCAAAGAGACTTTGGGATCAATATGGGGAAGTCTCTTAGAGGAATTTTCAGCTTTCTCTCCATGTTTGTGGAGGGGAGCTTTTTATAAAAATGGCCTTAGGCTTGCTTCCTTGGCCAAGTGGGGGTGAAATGTGCTTCCTAGGTGGAGGGCAGAGAGGCTCTAATCTTCAATTTGGATGAGGTGGCCTCTAGGTTTGAATTGGGTTTAATTCCATGGGGGTGGCTCTCTATTTGGACATTTCCAACCACTAGGCTGGCCGGTCGGCTAGGGGAGGTGGCTAGGGAGATAAGGTGAGCCAGAGGAATATGTCACAACAATTTAATGATTTTAGGCTTTGTTTTTGCAAAAATATCCAGGCTTAAGCAAATATGGCATTAAATCCTTTGATTTAGGGTACCTTTGGTCCATGGCTTAGTTTAGGTGGTTTTAAGAGGTTTAGGCTGGCCACTAGGGTCCAACTAATAGTTGTGAAGTCACTAATTTAGTGGCTTTAGGGTAGTTAGGCCATTTTTAGTGCATGGGTTCAATGTGGGTTCAAGTCATCAAAGCTTGGGTTTGGGCTAGGCTAGCCATGTAAATTGGCCTAATTGATTGAACAACATTGTGTAGATGATTGTTATGACAATTTTTGGTGAAGGGTTGAAGTGGTTTTGTGTTCAATTGGTGGGTCAATTTGAGGGATTTTTGAAATTTGGTCAATTTGGGCATGTTGGGCTAGACATGGGTCTAGGTTGGACTACCCTTAGGCTAAGTCCAAATTAAACAGTTCAAATAATCAAGGGAGATGTTGTGAAGATTTTTCATGAAGACATAGAATGGAAATTTTGGGGCTAAGACCATCAATTTGGTGAGATTTTTAGACATGGCAAATTTGGGGAAAATTTGGGGCTTTCTAGACTTAGGTTGAAATCAATGAAATTGAGGCCTCACCAAGGCCAATTTAAGGTCAATTTTGATGTATGGGGATGTTATTAAGGTTCTTCAACACAAATTGTGGCCAATTGAGTGAGCTATGGGTTCAATTTGGTGAAACTAAATCATTGGGCCAAAATTGGGGTTTTGATCTAAATCAAAAATGGGTTCAAATGATGGACTAATTGAGCTTGTATTTGGTCTAGGTTGGTCAGATTAAGAGTGTATTTGAGTTTAGAATTGAAGTTGAGATAACTTGAGACCAATTTGATAAACATTTGGAGTGATTTAGGGAAAATATGGGCCTTTAAAGGGCAATTTTAAATGTATGTATGTATGTATTCTTTTAATTGTAGGTGTTTATCTTGGCATTTCTGGATCTGCACAATCATTGCCAACAACTATGGATTGTGTCCATTCTAACAAAACTATAATTTCATTTCATTACAAAAGATAACATGTAGTGTTATAAAAAAAAGTCAACAGTACATCATATATATCAAGAAAAATCTCATGACAAGATTTTCATCAAAAAAAATAGCAAAAGGATATCAGATTTATCCTTTTATCATGTGGGCAACCACAAACACTACTAGACCATCTATGGATATCCTGCACTTCGAGAGACCTTTAGAGACAATTCTCATTTAGTCTAACTCAGGAGCTCAGACATTCACGAGGACATGGTAGTTCCATAGATCGTAGTCCTTCGAGCACGGGTATCGGCTGTTATCTAACAGGGCATTTTTATTTATGCATCCTAGTCTAACTCAGGAGCTCAAACATTCACGAGGACAAGGTAGTTCCATAGATCGTATTCCTTCGAGCGCGGGTATCGGCTGTTATCTAACAGGGCATTTTTTTTATGCATCTTCCTTAATGTTATCAAAAAATTTTGTCAGCTGTCACTTGGTATACAGTGTTTGACAACATCAGCTCCATTTCCCTATAGGTTTTACTCTTATCCTTATAGGATGGGAATCCGGTAAGAACCATAAAATTCTCATGGTCAATGACCTTTATTTATCTTCCAAATAATATAACACATCTATTTATCAATGACACTATACAAAAAGGTTTCTCAAATTCATGATTTTCAAAGTGTTGTGGGATGTAATCCCCTTTTTCATATATGTTGATAATGCAGCTGTGAAGAACACAGGTAGATGGAATTATGCTCCACTTAACCAGTCGTTTGATAATCACAATGATTATAGGGGGCATCATATCTACTTCTTCATGTAGTAAAATCATTTGGGGGATTGACCTCTTTGTCTTTATCATAATTATAGCAGCATCCATATTGTATTGTGAGTCGACCCTTTCCATGTTTCCACCGGTTAGGTTCTGAGTATGTCCTTCTCTTTAATTGTCCAACTCGCCCTATATCGTGTGCCTCCATCACATGTTCTATTAAGATGGATTGCTCATCTTCTATGAATACCCAAGTGACTAGCTCTATGCCTTTGAGTATATTGATTCTATGACTGTCAATGTCTTTAGAACTTCATTATTTAAACTTTTTCTTTCGTGAATGAAACTCTAGTACAGTAATTTTAATTTTTCTTCTTGTTCATCAACATGAGACAACAATCGTCCATTATACAAAATTTTGGTTTGTGTCAAATCAAAGTCAAAGTGGATCCTCAATCCTTGTTCAATGCAATGATGATCCAGTGTTAAACATACACCACTACAAAATGTGAAAAGAAGTATGTTGCTTGAAATTTTCTTGAAATAAATAGGGTAATGTAAACATGTCATACTTAATTCCCAATTTCATTTATCAATGCAAAATGAAGAATTTTTTGCTTTATCAAGAGATTATGCTCAAGGATAGTTTCTTAATGAGCAAAAAAAGGAAGCTTATAAGAGGCAAAAATTTCATTTTGACACAAACCAATTTAATTTATTTTTTATTATCATTACCCAGTTTATAAAGCCAGAAATGTCTCATAATATTTTATTTAAATACCACCCTTTAATTGGGGGTATAATTTTTTTCCTTGATAATCAACCAACTGACAGGATCCTCCTGAGTGTGACTTTCAACTACATACAGGCTCTCCCATATTGGTTCAAACTTTCAACTTTATTTTTTTGTAAGCTAAAGTAGGTCTAGAAAGTACCAATACTAGATCAAAAATTTGAAATGTCCTTTGATGAACCAATTTGTCATGGGCTCATACCATTTTTGCCTGGTATAGCTCCAGATTTTCTTGAGCTTGTAAATGTTTTCCCTCTATAATTTCAAGTTCTTTGAGATGTAACTTTGCATTTTCTTCTTTTGTTATTTTTTTAACTAACGCAGCACTGAGGGAAGGAAGTTGTACTTCAACTGGAAGCACCACCTCAGACCCATAAACCAGAACAAACGGTGTTGACAGTGTCAGTGTGCACTATGTATAATGGAAGGTCTAGAAAGCTTCTATTAACTTTTCAACCATTGGCTCGTACTGTTGGTTAGTATCTTTTTCAAAATTTGAATCAATGACTTGTTGAAATCCTCAACCAAACCATTAGTTTTAGGATAGTAGATTGTTGAATATCTCCAATCTATTCCATGTCTTCGAGTGAAGTTATTTATCTTCGTGTTTTTGAATGTCATTCCATTGTTTGAGATGATTCTTCAAGGAACTCTGAATCTATAAACAATTTGTGTCTTGAAAAAGTGGAGGACCTGTTCCA
>NW_018227847.1:6555-8711 GCF_001263595.1 Phalaenopsis equestris
GCTTCTTGGGCTTTAGATTGGCTCAAGCATCTTAGCCACATCCGGTCAAAAGAACATCATTCACCAGAGCATTTGATAGTGCTCTCTGTTTAATTTGAGCTACGATAGAATTATTTTTTGGTAGTCTTCCTGTCTGTAAGTATTCAATAATTGGTTGTCGCCAGTCATCTTTTTCTTCGTTAATGATAGTTATTGTTGTGTCATTTCCAAGTATGTAAATATTTTCCATGTCAATTTGAGGTAGCACTTGTCATCCTTTCACAAGGGTTAGGATGCCATTTTCTTCTAGACAAGCAAATTCTTTTGCTAGCTTGGCTAAAGCATCTGTTAAAGAGTTAGCTCACCTTAGAAATCGGAAGAATGTTACATCTAGAATTTTTTCTAGCAATTTCAGAATATAACAAAAATATTGTTACAATAGAGGTTTCAAAGTTATGTATTTTCCCATAATTTGATTGATGATCAGTTGAGAATCTCCGTAGATCTCAATTTTCTTTATTTCCATTAATACTGTCAGTTCCAAGCGAGTTATGAGTGCCTCTTATTCAGCTTCATTATACTTGTAGGGTTGGTTAGGTGATATGAAAATGACATCATTGCTTTATTTAAAGTGATGAAGAACAATCCTACTCCTGCTTTGCCAGGTATATTTTCTTGTTCGTCTTTGACTTTGCGAGTTGATGAACCTCCATTCAAATATAATTGCCACCATTGCATATTAGAATTTTCAACTTCCAATATTTGCTTGTGAGGTAGATCGTGGTTAAGAGGGTACCCAGCCGGTATGAGATGTGTCGCTAAGAAGTTTGCCAAAATTTTTCTTTTAACGGTGCATAACGGTATGAATGTTATGTCAAATTGGAGCATTATCATTGTCCATCTAACTAATCTTCTAGAAAGTGTTGGTCGTGTCATTATATATTGTAGAGGATTAACTCTTGAGATATGAATTACCTTATGATAAAGCATATAGTGTCTTAACTTTTCAAATGCTAAGATTAAAGCTAAGCAATTCTCTTGAGTTGCAGGATATTTTATTTTTGTTGGAACCAAATAACGGCCTGAATAAAATAATTCATTTTCTTTTCCCTTACCATTGAATTTGGCTAACAATGCTCTTAGGGAATTTTTAAATGCCACGGTGTAGAGGATTAGAAGTTTTCCTAATGCAGGGGTTGTTAAAACAGAAGGTGTTATCAAATGTTGTTTGATGTGTTTGGAGGCGTGTTGGCATCTGTCATCCCACAAAAATATGGTATATTTTCTGGTTAAGGCAGTGAGAGGTTGAAACCTACCTTAAAGATTGTAAATAAAGTGTCTTTATAGGCTAATTTTCCTTGGAAAGATCTTAGTTGGGTATGATTTTTTGGAGGAGGCAAGTTTAGGATTGCTTCAATTTTGAGTGGGTCAATTTCAATCCCACAATGTTGAAGAACAAATCCTAAGTATTTCCCTAAAGTGACACTAAAGGTGCATGACCGACGACTTTATATATATTTAAAAATATAAGTTAAATATGGTCGTAATAAATATTCAATAATTGTAAAGTCACACTTATCAACGCAAGTATACATATCGCTCAAGTAATACAAGGCTCTAATGGAGTCCTAGATATCGATCTCACAGGGAGTGGTTTAGTACTGCAAACTAAGATTTTAGAAAAGCAATACTTTAATCGCAACAACAAAGTTCAATTTTTTTATCTGTCACTAATAGGCAATTGAAATAAATATGTAATTTTAATAACTATTAAATAACTAATGATACTATTGACACTAATGATACTAATGATACTAATGAGGGTTTAAATGTGAAATTCTATATAAAAGAAAGCATCCTTCTCCTTGTCAAGAAATTATAGTGAATGGATAAAGTGAATTAGTTTAAATTATATTGTGCCAAATAGGAGCATACCTATTCTTTACCTTTGATCCATTGTTGACCTCACTTTTGGTTGAGGTCTAGAAACTTCTTCAGTAGCCTAGGTCTAGCCATAGGATTTTCCTATTGACTAGTCTTAGAAAACTAGAAAAGGTACCCTCATCATTAGAAATTCAAAACTCTTCTCTTTACTTAACTTGAAATTCCACATATTGATCTTAACATCTAGCATTTAGTAGGTAAGATCATTATGAGAGAATTCAAGAAGAGTCCCT
>NW_018227847.1:8905-9530 GCF_001263595.1 Phalaenopsis equestris
AATTCAAATCACCATTTCACAAATCTCGAGCCAAGGAGAAGGACAGAGAAAACTACTCATATCTCATTGGTAAATAACAACAAAACTCAGTATTCATATATAAAACCAAAGGCATACAAACTACAATAAGTAAATAGCTTATCTCTATATTTCTTCCCAAAAACACTCCTCGAAGTTCCTCTGAATCTCTTCCTTTCTTTACAGCACACAGAATTCCTCTTCAAAGTAGCAAGGAGGAAGAAATCTCTCACTTTCCCTCCACTCTTACAATATCTTGAAGAATTCCTCACAAATTAGACGCTCTACACTTGTTTCACACTTTTCGAGCCTCCCTTCCTCCAGCCCTTTCTAATTTTTAGCCAAAATAGACTTTTAAAGTTGTGGATGAGCTTTCCCAAGAGCTGCCTAAGCATCCCTTCAAAAGTTGGAAAATTTGGCCTTATCCAAAGCTTCAGTAAAGCTTGAGTAGGCATAACTGCCGAGCTCGCCGTCAACGGACTCGAGGGCGCCATCAGCAGGTTTCTGGAGAATTTTGTCTTGTAGCCTCGGGAAAAACTCACCGTCGGAGGCGTCGAGGGCGTCGTCGATGCCCTAGTTCAAATCTCCACATTTTGATCCTTTTCGC
>NW_018227848.1:0-624 GCF_001263595.1 Phalaenopsis equestris
ATCAACTTTAATATGTCCTCATAAAATTTAAAGAATATCAACCATAGAGCCCCCTGAATTAACATTATAACTTGACACAATAAATAATTCAAACTCGTCGCGGCAGGAGCTTGGAGCTAGTATGGTGGGCAGCACGACCATCTTCAACAGCAAAAAATTGTCTCCCTCAGCTAAATCAATCTTCCTTCCTTAGACTTAAACAACAAAGCCATAGGACTTCGAGGTTGCTTGCTTATGCAACGTAAATCCTCACCTTATGTTTAGGCCTTTGCATAGGCCTGCTATACAATATAAGCCCTAACTCGTCTTAGGACTCCGAGGTTGTCGTTTGTCATGACCTAAATCCTCACATCTTCCAGAATATTCGTGTGATCATTTCACACGAATGTAAGCCCTAACTAATAAAATTGGCAGGATGAAACATCTAAATATTTCTCCTCAAAATTGAAGCCAAACATTAGGATAGCTTTGGAAGTCGCTGAGGTTCTCCTCTGGATCCATGACATCCCCTAGTTCTTCTTCCTTTGGATTCTATAATAAAATGTTCTAAATTTGAACCAATCCCCTTTCACACCTCTATGTCTGATTTCATTGAAGAGTCCTACCCTTTGAAATTCCTGGAAG
>NW_018227849.1:0-5846 GCF_001263595.1 Phalaenopsis equestris
AAGTTTTGATATATTGCATTCACATGTTATCTGCAAGAATAAATTAATTAATGACACTCATATGGATTATGACTGTCTTTATGTGTGTCAAATTGATTAGCCTTCTAAATATTTTGTAATAGTGTATTCTATTCATTGGAACATTGCACATTAACTCTGCCAGTGTGTGATACATCCTTATATATGTCTCAACAGATTTATATGTTGACATCCTAGTTTAAAGTCAATAGATCTAACATGTTTTTTTTTCTTAAATGAGAAAAAAAATGCTAAGTTATGACATTGTCTTTTGAATTAATTAAAGTATTTGAGTTAAATGAGCTCACTCATTTCAAAAACCAATGCAACATGTTTTGTAGCTTGTGTAAAATATTTACTTTCAACTTAGCTATCTCAATTTCAAATTAGCTATCTCAATTAATAAGGCCAAAAATTGATTGAATTAGGCTCGAGGACTCTTGCTTTTAAATCTCCATCAAGAAAATCATTTTTGGTATCAAAATATCATAATATCAATATTTTTCTATGGAAATGAGAATACAATTTGTGTTAAACTTGACTATTGGTGCAAGACTGTTATGGTAATCTATTCTATGACTTTTTAATCTATATTTTTAAGTCTTTTTTTTTGTCGTAATTCTATTAATCTTGTCATCATTTTTAGTTTAAATGTGAACACCCATCCAAATGTAAGGTTATATTTCTCATAAGTAATGATGGAGTTTTCCAAAAATTATTATTATTTTTCAATCGTCTTCATATCTTCATTTATAGCTTGGTTTGTTTTAATTCTACCAATACTCTCATATTTTGGTATCAAAATATCATAGATTACTTACATTTATTCATGTAAAATGAGAATGCAATTTGTGTTAAACTTGATGCTTGGTGCAATTTGTGTTATAAATCTATTAATCGATTGGTGTTCACATTTATAACAAATCTATTAATCTTGTCATCCTTTTTTCCTTTAAATGTGAACACCAATCGAAATCAAATGTTATATTTCCCATTTGTGATGACCAAATTTTCCTCTTTTTTTTTTCTTTTCGATGACCTCCATTTCTTTGTTTATAGGCTGGTTCATTCTAATTCTACTAACACACTCATAGAAGAATAATTTTAGAGAGAAACATAATTACTAATTAAGTCTTTTAATTTTGCTTCAAAACCATGCTTGACGTCTTTTGGAAGGTCTGCAGTGATGAAGTAATGAATTATCTTTTAATCTTGCACAAAAACCCAGCACGCACTTGGGTAATTAAAGATAAGTAAGCAGAAGAGATACCTTAATTTTTACATGGTAAACCCTAAAAAATAGATAAAAAAAACCTTGGGGCCTAGTTTAATTAAAATAATCTACTATGAACTGTGAGGACGCATGTTCACCTTATTCTGAACTAAGGAAGGTAAAGTTATAAAGTTAATCATTGTAAATGTACAGTGGCAGTACATTGATAAGAGTTGTAAATGACAATGATAGTACATTAATCACATAGGAATATGGTTCTCGGTGATAACAAATTGTAAGGGTCGTAGGCGATTGTTATGAAGGCATTAGTTTGTCCTGAATAATGTAGCAGTAGCTGTTATGCAAGCTTGTCGTATATGTCATAGTTGAAATTCATGATAGTGTTTAGTCGTGTGGGTCACAGATGATTGCTTTAGGAGTGTTGGTTGGTCACGAAAATCATAGTAAAAAGCTACAGTAGATGTGAGCCTCCTTGGGCATAATGGTGAGATATAACGATCTCCATATGCCATAGGGTTGGGAGTCAGGAACTGCAAGAGTTGTAAGCCATGTAGGTTTTAGTTGATCATGTGGGTCGTAGTGGTAAGCTGTGATGATATTTGTAGGCCGCAGAGGCTGGAGTCAAGAGCTGCACAAGTTGTCAATTGGTCATGTATGGCATATTGGAAATTTATGATGGCATCTATGTGTTGCAGGGGTCACAGTCGGGAGCTGCATGAGCTGAGAGCCACGTAGATCGTAGATGGTCGCTTAGGACGTAGTGGTTAGTTGTGATGATGTTTGTAGGTCACAGGGAGCAGAGTCTGGAGCTACACGAACTATGATTCAGATAGGCTGTAGTTGATCACATAGATCACAGTGGTGAATTGTGATGATGTTTGTAGGTTGCAGTGGCAAAAGTAGGGATCTGCACTAGCTGTGAGCTACGTAGGCTATAGTTGGTCATATAGGTCGTAGTGGTGAGTCGTGATGAAATTTGTAGGTCACATAAATAGTTGGGAATTGCATGAGTCATAATCCACATAAATTGTAGTTGGTCACATATGTGTAGTGGTGACAATGCTCGTAGGCTACATGGGCAGAAAATGAGGAATGCACGAACTATAAGCCATGTAGGTCGTAGTTGATCAAGAGGATTGTAATGCCTAGTTGTGAGGATGTTTGAAGGCCACAGAGGCAACAGTTGGGATCTGCATAAGTTGTAAGTCATGTAGGTTGTGGTTGATCACATAAGTCCTTGGTGGTGAGCTGTAATAACGACTGTAAGCCGCAATGGTCAGAATCGGGAGCTACATGAGTTGTAAGCCGCATAGGTCGTAGTTGATTACATTAGGCATCGTTACAAGCTGTGATGATATTTTTAGGTCGCAAAGGCAAGCTGTGGTGATTTTCTTAGGTTGCAAGTTGTGAGCTGTGTGAGATGTGGACCACGTAGGTCATAGTGGCGAGCTGCAATGATGTTCGTAGTTCGTAGGGGCTAGAGTTGAAAGCTGCTTGAGCTGCGAGCTGCATAAGTCATAGTTGGTCACATAGGTCACAGTGATGAGTTAGGATAATGTTGGTAAGTCATAGGGGTTGGAGTCAGGAGCTGCATGAACTGTGTGCCACGTAAGTCGTAGTTGATAACATATGACAGTGGTGAGCTACGATAATGTCCACAGGCCGTAGGGTCGGAGTTAAGAGTTGCACGAGCTGTCAGCCACGTTGGGCAAAGTTGGTCATGTAAGTTGTAGTAGTAATTTACAATGACGTATGAAAGCCATTGAGAACGAAGTCAGGAGTAGGAGTGTAAACGATTCGAGTCATGCTCAAGCCATTTTAGGCTTGCGTTTAAGCATGATTAATTTTATCGAGCTCGAGGTCAAGCTCGAGCTTAAATCTAAGAGTTAGAGCCTGCTCACGAGCCAATATGTTTACTATAAAAGAGATAAAATAATATGAATTTAAAGTAGTATCAAAATAAAATGTCAAATATAATGAGTAATTAGGAGAAAAAATAATAAGAAATCAATTAATATAAATTTCAAAATATTATTTTTAAAACATTTATAATACTTTAAAGATTAAATATTAAAGTTTAATATTTTTTACTATATTTTTAATTAATATTTTATTAAGCGAACCATCTTACAAGATAATGAGTCAAGTCGGGACTAGATTGGGCTTGGCTTGTTGACTCATCGTGCTCAATTCACAAGCTACTTATCAAGCCCTCTTGACTCGCTTACAACTCTAGTAGGGAGCTGAAAGAGTTGTGAACCATGTAAGTCATGATTGATCTTGTAGGTTATAGTGGTGAGTTGTGAAGAGAGAGTATTAGGAGTTTGAAGAAAGTCACTGTCCTTAGGATGCATTATTACATTGTCTTCAAGATGCATTGTTACGTCGTATGTGAGGTGAGTTATTACACCGTCATCGGGGTGTGACGTTGCATCATATTCGTAATTCATTATTTCCTCGTCTTCTAGAGGTGTTGATACATCGTATGTGGGGTATGTTTGTTTTATATGATGTTTCGTTACTTGCAATATACGCTAGAATTATGCAGCACATGTCATGCTTCCACAAGGGTTATCATAGCAATAAGTTAGGGACGGTCGACAGTGGTCGGCGACTGCAAGAGCTGAAGGTATTTGTTGGATCTGCATGCAAAAGCAATGATGGAGTTCAACTCCTCTAAGCTTCAGTTGCCTTTTTGCTCAAGGTTTTCCCCCTTTCTCTAGAGGGGTTATGACACTATTTATAGAATTTGAGAGATCTCTCATTACAAATAAGAAAAAAAGTAAGACTACTCCATCGAAAAGCCCAGAGGGATTTCATCGATCAAACATTATTCATAGAACATTTAAGTGTCTTAAACAATGTCAAAAATTGAGAGATAGTGAGCTCGTTAGATTCATCCCGCCAAGACGTTCAATTCGACTGTAAACTTGTTAGATTTAGAATCCATTTGATCTCCAATTATGCACATAAAACTTCCAAAGTGATTTAACCACTTGATTTGGGTTTGATTTGACTTGGATTACACAACCTTTTGTATCATTGAATCTGTTTCGTGATGCCGATCAGTTTGATCGTAAGTCTGTTGAAATCGAAGCTCTTGATTATTTTTAATCAAATTTTGAATATTTCTTTCTCAAAAACTTACCCCAAGATTCATAACATGCATCGAAATTCATGTCAAATAATAAATTTGTTGTTGATGCATCAATGCTTATATTATTTCCTAACAAATTTCACTTATCATATTTAAATATTTATGGCTAATGGAGAGCTGCAATTTTAATGAGAACAAAAATTATAATGATATTTTATTGCATTTTGTATCATGTTGATGCTCATTTTTTTTCAAATATATTTTATTTCACATATCGTTGATTATCTCCAAATATATTTTAATTATTATATGATTAATTAAAATTTTAAAAAAAATACAACAAAATAATAAGTATTCATATTATAATTCAACTTCATTAAATAGTCTAATACTTTAACTATATTAAAAAAAATATTATATAGCAACATAAATTAATTTCTTAAGCTAAGAAAAACACCATGTTAGTGCTGCTCACACTTGCGGTGAGGTTAACATAACTAGCTAGAAGGTAATCAGAGCGCGATAGGAAATGGGATAAGTGCCAGGAGGGGTCGGTGGTGGGGTGATAGGCGCACGAACTTGTCATGGTAAGAATTAAGATCTGTGACGTAGCGCCACCATGGAGATGAGTAGGAGGATGGAGCTGTTGCCACGTCGTTGTGGTCCCACCACCAGCATCTTTCTTCGCCCGCCTCTTGGAACTCCTCATGCCATGGAAAAACTATTTCGGATTGTACCACCTCTACCGTTCATCATAGTAAAGATTATGACCGCGGATCATATTTTAAATTATTAAAAAAAAAATTTGTTGTGATAGATGATGTAGATCGGGTACCGTATGCATCTCACGTTGTTCGTATAAAATAATTTTTCCATGCCATGGGTCCCGCTCCGATGCCGTGTCGTTGTTCTCCTCGAAATTTTATATTAACTTATTGCTTGGATCATTATACATGCCCGTTACACTTTCTTTTAAATTGGAAGATTTACATATATACCCCTAAAATCCTATGGATTTACAAATCTTACACCTAAATTTCAATTTTTACGCATGCATCACTTTATCTATTCATGAAAATGTGTGTCTAATTTTTAAAAAAAAAGATTTGAATGAAAAAAATGTAAGAAAGTATGTTTAGGTGCTAAATTTAAAGTTACATTCCTAGTAGGGCTTGCTAACAATGTTGGCTCATAAGGAGATTCAAGTGAACTTACATTAGGATTCATTGACATCTTCGACAGAATGATGATGCTTAATGCTAACTACCATCTTCCTCACTCAGATATCATCATCTGCATACCAGCAAGCGACACCTAGCACAACTCCAAGTCACACATCACTAGACATTCTTGATTCACATTGGTACGTAGTATGCATAGCAATCATGATTTGTTAGGGGAGATCTCAGCTTTTTAAAAATATGGTTGTAAAACTACAGTTGAGAAAATAACTCCTTAGAAAGTTGGGGAGAAAATTATAAATATATATATATATAT
>NW_018227849.1:5896-11041 GCF_001263595.1 Phalaenopsis equestris
ATATATATATATATAATATCAAACATCAACTTTCTTGCAACCAACATACTTTAACATGTCAAGTTGAAAATTCCAGTTCCTCATCATATATATAAAAAAAAAATTAAAAAAAAGAACTATAGAAAGCAACAAGAAAGTAATTCTTCAAACATACCTATCACAGGCAACAATCTGAAACGTAAAGCAGAAGAAAGTTGTACCAAACATAGATGACTCAAAATCTCATCCTTCAAAGGGCATAGTTAAGCTTTTGTTACTTAACTAGAAATTAATATTTCTCTACTGATAACCTTATTACCATATGTCATATGCCATAGTTTTATTTTGGAGCCCCAACAACCATAGTATAGTGCAATAAACAAAATCATCTTAATAACCCAAATAAAAACATGCAACACAACCAAACTCAATGGAAGTGCAACAAGGTCATACAAGAAAATTGTACGAAGACATGCAAAATTATTTTACTAAATCTATTACAAAACATCTAGTAGACATTAGAGTTCACATGCAAAACATAAAATCAACAATAATGTTAGCTTAACATGATTTATAAGTTACTCCAAAACTAAAGATCAAAATATGAAGAAGCAAATTCAAAGAAAGATCCCCCCTCATGTTAAACTTCATTATTTTCTCTATGTATAACAACAGATGAAGTGATAATTCAGGGAGCTATGAAGTTTAGAAAAGTAAATAATTTCATTATAATTCAAGTATTTGAAGGAAAATATCATTTCATGCAAATCATAAATTTTACATGAGGATCAAAAGTATAACTATGAATTAATATAGTGTATTGCATATAATTATTATGAAAAATACATTGTTTGAATAAAGGCTTAGCATAAATGTAAGTTGGGCAAATCCTACCACTAAAAAAAGTTATCATAGAAAAGCCAAATTTTTAGAAGGAGCATATTTATTAGTGAGGGTAGGAGCTAAGGTAAAAAGAAATAAAAAATAATAATAATTTAATTTTTCATTTTTTTCAATGTGTGATATATTTTGTTTTAAATAATATAAATATTAATATACATTAAGTATTATTATAAATAGATGTGTTAATATTCATTAAAATAAAGAAAATATTAAATTTATTTATTAATTTTGGTATTAATTAAATTTTTATTAAATATTTGATTAATAAAAGTAATAATTGTACAAAATTAATTAATTAAAGAATATGAAATTTTAAAAATTAATTTCATATTAAAATGTTATGGTAACATAATATTTACACAAAAATATTTTCTTGTATGTCGGGGTAGAATGAGGCCTGAGCCCAACATATATTGAGACGGGGGTTTCAATGGTCGATGTCGCAGCTGATGTTTTTGACACAGTTGTCATGTTAAACAAAGTGTTTAAGCAGCTAGAAGTATACCACGACCAAAGGCGATGATATCGAATTGCACCACAATTGATGCTCTTCAAATTCTTTTTCAATATTATCGTCTATAGTCGTGGTGTACTTCTATATCGTCTTCAATTATGGTGTATACTTCTAGCTGCTTAAAAGATGTACGTTGGGCTCAGGTGTCATTCCACCCCGACGTAAGAGATATATATATATATTTTTTGCATAAATATTATTTTATAAGAATATTTTATTATGAAATAAATTTTATGAATTTCACATTTGTTTAGTTAATTAATTTATTTAATTATTTTTTATTAATTGAAAAATAATTAATGTTAAAACTAATTTATTTTCATTAATGTAAAGAATATTTACAAATCTATTTATAATCATACGTAATATATATTAATATTTATATTGTTTAAAATAAAATATATCACATATAAAAAAATAAAAAAATTAATTTTTCAAGAAACCCCTTGATTTTTTTATTATTATTATTTTTATAAACGCCTCCTAAGGAGGAGTATATGCTCCCTTGTAAATTTCTTTTTCTGGCTCCTCGCCTATTTTTCACTAAAAACATGCTCCTTTTAAAATTTTGTCCTTAAATAAATGCGTGAAACTATCTAATAGAATGTTTATATATAATTTGAATATTTATAAAGATTCAAATGTGTTGAGAAATTAGGGCGAAGAAAAGCAAGAATCAACACAAATCCAGAAGAACACACAGAGATTTAACGAAGTTCGGCAAAGATGCATATGTCCTCGGGAGCAGAGTAGCGACTTTTTTTTCTATTCCAGAAAAGTGCACAAGATACAGAATATGAGATACAACATAGTAATTACCTAGGGTTACAAACATACATATATATAACCGTAGATAAAACCTTGGAGTACAATATGTAATTCCCAAATTACCCATGTATTGTACCACGAGGTGTTTCCCCGCACCACCAACCCACGTAACGAAACTCCCCCGATTTGACAAATTCTTCCTCTCCGTTACACTTCATTCCCGCATCTGTCCCTTATATGGTATATGAGACATAACTAACAAAATGCATGAGGCTCAACTATATTCCTTTGTTGTAGTAATATTTGTGCAAAAAATTTTGACAAAATTTTCTCGAATTAACATGTGAACTCCAACAAAAAATGAAATTATGATTGTGGAGGCTTTGCTTCTTTTATGATTCTTGGGGGCCTTACCACGAAATCTTATTAATGATTCGAGATATATTTCGTACAATAAGGGCTTTAACGTTTGAAAATAGGAAGCACTCATATATGATATATCTAAAAAAATTACTTGATCACTCATGAATATTGAAGGATAGTGGAACCCAAAGCTTTTAAAGTCAAGTGTTGAATCACCTAAACATTAATTTAAATAAGTTTGTAGTTGAACTGAATGTCATAATGAGATAAATCCAACAACATTAAAAGTGAACTAATTTTAGCCTTAATGAGCCTATATATAGCACTTAAAGTATAATTAAAAGCTTTGCAACAATTATTATGAGCTAAATAATATTAAAAACTTGAAAATTTATAGTATAATCAGTCATCTTGATCAGATAAATCAAATGAGCCCTAGACTACTTAGTTATATCATCCTCAAAATACTCAAATTATACAAGTGAGTGGTTACTCCTAGTTGTTTGATAGAGTCTTTTAGATTTTGAAGGTAGTTACAAAAGATGTCACTTTCAAATTTATAAATAGGTCTCGCTCTCTAGTAAAAGAGAATCTAGAGGGTTGGTGGGCTTGAAATTGGAGTAAATATTGAAAAGAGCTCAGAGGTATAGAGGATTTTGACTTCTACCTAACCACCGCCGTTGAATCAAGACAACTTATGCATCAATATGATACTACCAGTACTCATCAACCATATTGTTTATGATTGTCTGACGGCCACCATCGACCACTAATGCATGAAAACAATCAATGAACAATCACATATATGTTGATTATCTCAGCAGAATCGCCACCTATTGGATATCAATCATTATCATTGGATTGCCTACACCCATTTACCACTACCACATTGCTACTATCATCAAATCAACATTGCATGTTTATTTCTAAAAGCTAGCCACTTCACAACCACTGCCATCAAACCTCTACCCCCCGACAGCCATCATTGGAACATTATTGTGTGCTCAATCATCACGCTTAAGCCTCCACCATCCAACTACCACAACTAAATTTTTGTCACATAATGATAATTATTTGGCCTCCATTACAACACCATCACAATATGACTCTTTTCTCTTTATCACTACTATCAAACCACAATTATTGGACCATTATTAACGGATTTCCACGACTCCTGTGTTGCTAATGGACCTCTGTTGAACTTCTATGACCCAACCACCATCCTCAAAACATCACCACGCAATCACCACCATCAGGATCTTCACTACTTGGTCATTGTTGTTGGATGGCTTTTGTCTACAACACTCATTGGGTCTCTATATTAGGACCACAACCATCAAATATACACTACTCATCCACTATTATTGAATAATTATCATTCAACCATAACCATCAAACTATTGTCGCCCATCCACTGTCGACGAACCACCACTGCCCATCTACCATTATCAGACCTTCGTTGTTTGGCCAATGATGGCAAATCGGGCATCCGCGCTTAACCACCATCGTCACTTATCCCATCAAATCACTATCTCTTGTCGATCATCATTGTCTCGTCTATATTTAACCAACTCCATTAAGTATTTTCATATCAACTGTTTTCATCAAATTATTGTCATCTAGTCATTGTTTTTAGATAATGACCTTTGACATATTGTTAGTAGGCGATCACTACCCGATCACTGCCATTAAGTCGTCATTGCCCAACCACTACCTTGAGCCCTTGCCTCTTATCTACCCTTGCCAGACTACTATTGCTAGTTAAATTATTACAGCTCATTCACAATTATAGGATTAATGCAACTCAGCCTAGTCTCCACTGTCAATATGTTGCCATATGATCAACAGAGTCATATTATTTAATTTATCAATGGTCATTCCACCACAGTCGCCCACCATTTTCGCTTGATTATAATCACCTTATCATAACTGTCTGATTATAATAACTCAACCTATAATGCTTAACTATGTTGTCCCAACCATCATCATATAACTATAGTCAGACTCCAACACCCTTTTATAAACCCACAATTACCATCATTTGAACACGACAAACCTTTGCTTCCTAGCTATGATAGCTCTGCTTTCAACCTCCGTCTAATATCATTCAACATTTGATGTTTGATTACAGTTGTCCAAACTATATCACTTGATTACAAGCCATTGCCTACAAGACTGATCAAAATGTATGTCGAGATTAATGAAAATAAATATATTTTTATTAGAAAGGTATCAATTACATGTATATATAAATTGATCTATGATTCAGCAAGTGTTACCCAAAAAATATTTCCCATGAGAACAAGTTTACCTCTATTTTAACCCATGGCTCATACTTGAGGGAGTGCAGCTGTGGCCCTGTGGGCTCGTGGTCCTGTTGAAGTTTGGTACGGCGGGGACATTGAGGACATTTACGACATTTCATCCTGTAAAAAATACGGAATCACAGCAGAGCAGCTGGTGAAAATTAGCTGTCGCAAATGAATGCATTTGATATCCAATAATAGAGTGCCACTTGTTAAATATACTTCATTGTTTTTAACAAGTATCATATATTGCAGTGGGACCCATTTGACACGTGACGACTTATCATTGGCTCCGAACTCAAATTTGAGATA
>NW_018227850.1:0-369 GCF_001263595.1 Phalaenopsis equestris
AGTGAGGGAGGGAGGGAGGTAGGGAAGATAGAGAGGCGAGAGAAAGAGAGAGGAATAGAGGAAGACTGTGTAAGAGATTTAGGGAGAGAAAGAGAGTGGAAATGAGAAAGAGAGGGAGAGAAGGAGAGAGAGAGGTAGAGAATAGAGAGAGAGTGAGAAAGATTTAAAGAGAGCCAGAGAGATAGAGAGACAAAGAGGGGGAGGGAGAGAGAGAAAGGTCTGAAGAAGATAAAGAGAGTAGAGGAAGGGAGGAGAGGGAAATAAAGAGATAAAGGGGGATAAGTAGGGGGGAAAGAGGAATGTAGGGAGTGTTTGTGGGTTGGAATGGATAAGTGAGTAAACGAGGGAGAGAGCAAGTGAGAGAGAGTG
>NW_018227851.1:0-2612 GCF_001263595.1 Phalaenopsis equestris
TAAGACATCTCTATCAGATGATTGGGAATCCCTTGAAAGAGGTAACTTACGGATGCTAACGAGGCTTCCAACGGTCTAAATGAAAGTATGGAACTCATTAAGTTGATTTTAGTAAATTCATTTAGACTAAGTTAATCCGATAGAAATTAGTGATAGTGATACCACATTGAGGGAACCATAGGATTCTAACCGGTGTCGCTTTAATCAAATTTAAAATGTCTCATAATATTTAAAAAATTATAACCATAGGGACATCTGATTTGACATTATAACTTGACACATTAGAAAACTTAAATTCGTCACGATGAGGAGTTTGGAGCTAGTATTGTGGGCAACACGATCATCTTCAACAACAAAAAGATCTACAACAACATATCTTTCTTAGAATTAAACAACAGTCCATAGGATTTTGAGGTCGTTTGCTTATGCAAACATAAATCCTCAATTTATCTTTAGGCTTTTGTATAGCTCTTCTGTACAATATAAGCCCTAACTCGTCATAGGATTACAAGGTTGTCGTTCGTTACTACTTAAACCCTCATATCTTCCAGGCGTTTGTGTGATTGTTTCACATGAATGTAAGCCCTACACAAATAAAATTGGCAGGATGAAACATTTAAATCATTTCTCCTCAAAACCGAAGTAGTTTTCCTCTAAACTAAGGTCAAACCATAGGGTAACTTGGGAAGTCACTGAGGTACTCCTCCAGATCTATGACATCCCCTAGTTCTTTCTCCATGGATTCTATGATAAATGTTCCAACTTTGAGCCATTCCCCTTTCACACCTCTTTATCTGATTTCATTCAAAAGTCCTATCCTTTTGACCTATTTGAAGATAATATTTTCTTGATTTTTTTCGACAGTTTTCTTAAATGACTTCCATCATTTAAGATGTAATTAATTATTGGGGCTTACCCTTATAGGAAGCTTGTCTGAACCTACCTTAATAAAAACCTTATTTAATTCTTCATATTAAATAAGGGAATTTATCGGCAAATAAAATGATTTCACAGACCAAATGGAAGTCATATATTTCTTAGTTTATTTGATCGAGCCTCATCCTCAAGTCTTGTGTTTATTCATTTGAGATAGATACAGAGTTTGAGGTATAATGCTCTTTCATTTAAACTATGAAAAATATGAGGTCAGTTTGATTTCATATTTTTCTAAATCTTATATATATATGTAAATTAAATTTCCTTCTAAAGCTGGCAATGGGATTTTGATTCCGATGACCAACAGCTTCTTACAGCTAAGTCCTTCAACCAAAATAGTGCCGACAATATAATATATTACTTTAAAAACCTTGTTGTGCTTTTGTTCCTAAAACAACACCAATAACATAATCACTAGCATCACACATTATTTTTAATGGCTTTTCCCAGTGAGGTGGAACTATTATAGGTGCAGTGATTTATTTTTCTTTCAATAATTCAAATGTTTTTATTCATTCCTCATTAAAATCGAAGTTAGCATAATGGCTTAGTTATTTATGAATCATTTTTATGTAGCACCTGTAGAAACCGACATGTCTTAGAAAGCTTCTTACCCCTCTAACATTAGTAGGTCCTAGAAAACATCTTACTCCTCTAATCATAGTAGGAAGCGGTAATTTCACAATAGCTTGAATTTTTGTTGGATCTATTTCCATGTCATTTTCAGAAATTTTATGCCCAAGTATAATTCCTCTTGCAATCATAAATTGACATTTTCCCCAATTTAGTACTAAGTTGATTTTTTCACATAGTTTCAAAACTTTTTCTAAATTATTTAAACATAATTCAAATAAAGTTCCGAATACAAAAAAATCATTCATAAATACTTCCACTCCACGTTCAATTAAATTACAAAAATTTTACAGCATACATCTTTGAAATGTCGCAGGTGCATTACACAGTCCAAAAGGCATTCTACGAAAAGCAAATGTTATATAAGGGCTTGTAAATGTTGTTTTCTCTTGATCCTCACAAGCAATCAAAATTTGATGATACCCGATATATCTATTTAGATAGCAGTATTATTTTTTTAAGCCAATCTATCTAACATTTGGTCTAGAAATTGTAATGAAAAATGATCTTTCCTGGTGGTCATATTTAATTTTCTGTAGTCTATACAAATTTGCCAGCCAGTAACTTGTCTTATTGGAATTAATTCATTTTTCAACTGTCACTACTTCTTTTGGATCACAGTGAATCAGACTTACCCAAGCACTGTCTGAAATAAGTTATATAATTCTAGAATCTAACCATTTTTTTATTTCTTTTTCAACAACTTCTTTCATTATTGGGTTTAATCTCCCTTGAGGATCAACTTTAGGTTCGTATTGTTTATCTAAAAGAATTTTGTGCATACAAATTGAAGTACTTATTCTTTGAATATCTGGCAAAGTCCATTCAAATGCCATTTTATATCTTTTTAACCTCTCTATGAATTTTTGTTCTTGAATTTCAGTTGATTTAGAAGATACAATTATAGGAATAATAGGGAATGTAGATGACTCTCCTAAATTACATATTATAAATGGATAGGTAATATTTTCAATTCAAGCTTAGGTGCTTTAATGCTTGAAGGCATATGAATTTTATTATCATTTTCCCACAAATCTAACGTT
>NW_018227852.1:0-846 GCF_001263595.1 Phalaenopsis equestris
CAAACAAATCGACTGAAGTCATATAGATAGAACCTTTTTCAGGTTTTTTTTTTTCAAGTATTCTTCCGGGACTGTTACATCCCCATTCCTCAACTTTTCCTCAAGCAAGTCTTTGAAACTGCAACACTCCTCTATGGGGTGTCCAATGAACTTGTGGTATGGGTAATATCTCGGGTGCCCTACCTTCTTGACCTCGTCAGGCTTTTTTGGCGTGGGCAACCTGAACTCGGGATTCTTGATCAAACTGCGAAACAACTTTTTCGCTGCTTCATCTTTAAAAGAGTATACTCCATTTGATCGAGCGTTCATGATTGAAATTTGTTTTTCATATGTCTGGTAAGGTCTCTTGTGAGACGATTGTTGAAGATTCTGACGAGAACGTTGGGAAGGTTGTTGATGTTGTTTAGCCCTGTGCTAACCACAGCAACTGTTCCAGAATGCTTCTGAAATATATTGGTTGTCATGGACCTTTCATGAGGATCCATGTGTTTGATTTCTTCTTGAAGACTGTTAGCCTTGCTGAGTAGCTTCTCGAAGGATTTGATGGTGAGTCCCTTGAGCATGAAAGCTACTGGCCCATGGATGCTTTTGAGTAAGATCTCGATCGCATGATGTTCCTGTAGCTGAAGTTCACACTTCATGCTAAGGTTTCTCCACCTCAAAATATAACCTACTAGAGTCTCATTAGGCATTTGTCTTTCTACCACGAGATTTCCAATAGACACATGATGTTGCACTGTGGCAAATCTTTTTACGAACAATTGTTCCAACTAGGCAAATGACTTGACCAAGACCAAGTCGTTGGGCAAGTTGACAAGCTAGTGACGAACTGCTTACAGAGTAAAG
>NW_018227853.1:0-977 GCF_001263595.1 Phalaenopsis equestris
TTAATTTTCTTAACTCATAACTTATGTCATAAATTGTGACGACTTATGATATTTATTTTGACAACTTAAGTTATTAATTTTCTTAACTCATAACTTATGATAACTTATGATATTTATTTTTGTAACTCATATAACCCCAAAAATAAATCAATGTTACTAAATTATGTCATTGATTTTATTAATAAAATCAATTAATTTATTAAATTATCATAAATTCTATTAGTTAGTAACCCCTTTGATGGATGGTGGTTAAATAGAGCAAGAATTTGAGAATGTGTCTTCTCTCTATTTAACACATCTCGTACATTTCTCTTCATCAGAAAGTACAGAAAGTTTCAAGGGATTAGAGAGAGAAACTCCATCTCTTCGAGATCAAATTTGTTCATCATGAATATAGGTATGCATAACTTTATTTTAGATATGTAAAAATCATGAATTTAAAAGATCTTGGGTATTATTTACTTTTCTTTTAAAATTTGTGTCATAAAGTTGAAGCATGAATTTTCTAACATGTGGTATCAGAGTCTTGATTACTAAATTTATGATTTTTCATATAATTTTATTTATGTTAATTGTAATAAATTTCCGCTGTGAATTAGTTTTTTAATTAGATCAATAAAACTAAAGTAAATTGATATGATTGAAATTATTATTTATTTAATATCTATGTAATGTTTAATTTGTTAGTCACCAAAGTGACCAAATTAATAAGTTTAATAGATATTAAATTAAATAAATTCAATTAATCAAGAGTATGTGATGCTTGTTATGAAATAATTAAATATTTTATTAAAAAAAAAAAAATATTAAAATTCATTGATTATAAAATATTTTTAGATCGCCCAAAGGTTGATCATTTATTTTATAATCATTGAATATAATTGTTGTCTATTTATATACTAAGTTAAGATATGTTTATATATACAAAGATAATAGACATGACTAACTTAAGTACAAGCAATTATCAATTATATTAA
>NW_018227854.1:0-848 GCF_001263595.1 Phalaenopsis equestris
TCCATGGATTCTGAGTAGTGTTCTTTATCTTTCTTTTTAAAATGATATGTAATTACATTTTGGACGGAAGTTGTGGAATGTATTGATCTTTAATGATGGTATGTGTTGTTATGTTGTGATGATTTAAATCCATTCACTTCATTTACTTCTTGATTTGGCCAATACATATGTTAAAATATATTGTGAGAACATGTAAGAACTGGGCTGGTATTGTCTTAGTCAACAATTGGAAAGAATCACATCAGGTTGTATGAATGAGAATGTAGTTCATATGATTGACTCCAAATAAATAGGGAAATATTCATTGAAGAGTGTAGAGTTATAGGACTTTAAAGTGACAGGTTAAATCCCCTAACTTGGTTTATTGTTTTAGGTTATGATACCAGAATGTTAGCCCCCAGGTGGAGGGAATCGAGGGAACTCTAGAGTGAGAGCTAGTATCTTCCGTGCATAGTCGGTCTTCAAAACTATTCAAATTTCAAATTAGCCAATGTTCGTTATAACATCTCTATCAGAGTAAAGAATATTATTGCTCCTATATGGCACAACACAATTTGCATACTTTCACAATATAATTCCTATACTTATTACGGATTCATAACAAGAAGAAAGATATTTTAATATTTAGTGCTTTTTGTACAAAAATCTAGTTATCTTTTTAAATTGTTTTTTTATCAAATATTGAAAATACCAAAAATATTTAAATTTTCATTACTACAAAACTCATCTCTAGTTTAGATAATTATCTTTTTATTAAAAATAGAAAGTTTGATGTTCAATAGTGCAAATTACGTATTCTCCCTGTGGGTTGGGTATTCAGGTCTTAATCAAAAGGTCCTATATTACTT
>NW_018227855.1:0-317 GCF_001263595.1 Phalaenopsis equestris
TAGAGAAGCCTTTTGACCAAATTTCATGATTTTTTTCAATTCTCTATGATTTATCAGAATTATTTCAAGTTAAGGGCTATTTAATAAAAATAAAATATTTTAAATGATGAAAATTAAGTTTTGTGTTTTTGGAAAATCTCTCTGAGGTTAGAGAACCCATAAGGGCAAGTTTCATATTTTTTTCTGATTTTTCTTTGATTTATTTGAATTATTTTAGTGAAAACTCATTTTTAGGCTATAAAAATTATTGTTAAGCTTTGAAATTCAATATCATTATTTAGGGAATCAGAAAAAATATTCTAATTGTTCCTAAGTGA
>NW_018227856.1:0-240 GCF_001263595.1 Phalaenopsis equestris
AATTTTTTGCTTCTCTTGCAAGCATGTTGGGATGAATATTATGAAACTTTTCACTTATTTACATTTAGCATGAAATGTTGGAGAGGTTATTTGGTCTTTCATGAATGTTAGGGAGTTCATTTCACTGTTTTATGCGTGTTTGGTGCTCGGTTTTGGCTTCCTGTGGCTTTCCCCTGCCTGCAATATAAGCTAGCCTGAAATATAAGCTATGAGAAAATTTATTTAACTTGGAAAGTGTTG
>NW_018227857.1:0-1229 GCF_001263595.1 Phalaenopsis equestris
ATTTCTATAATCTTTTTGGATTTTTCAAAATTTATTTTTTTTTTTTGTTTTTTTTATTTTACTAATAGTTCTTTCTAATTCAGAATCGTAGGGCACTAGTCCTTCCGAACCTGAACTACGCATACACTAATATATAATAAAATAAAATAAAATAAATAAAACAAAATAAAATAAGATAAGATAACTTAAAGATTAAATAAGACTTTCTAAAAATAGAAATTTGCTTTTAAAATAAATTTCTCCTCGGCAGCGGCGCCAAAAATTTGATCTCTAGATACTGCTGATATACACAGTACAACAATAATTCAGATTATATTTCACTTATATTTCCTTACTTTACAACAAAACTAAGAACTTGATCCCAAAGAAAAATAAGAATTTAACTTTTGATTTATATATATTGGGTTACTACTTAAGTATATGTATCGTTATCAAGTAATATCAAACTTTTTTATTAAAACCTGAATTTCGAACCCACAGGAAGAATACGCAATATGCACTATTGAACATCAAACTTTCTTATTTTAATAAAAAGATAATTATCTAAACTAAAGGTGATTTTTGGAGTAATGAAAATTTAAATATTTTTGGTATTTTTAATATTTTGATAGAACAATAAAAATTTAAAAGATAACTACAGTTTTTTTATAAGAAAAGCACTAAATATGAAAATATATTTCTTCTTGTTATGAATCAGTAATAAGTATAGGAATTATGTTGTGGAAGGATGCAAATTGTGTTATGTCAAATAGGAGCAATAATATTCCTTACCCTTACTAGAGATGCTATAAAGAACATTGGTTAATTTAATTTTTCAATGGTTCTGAAGACCGGCTAGGCAGGAAAGATACTAGCTCTCACTCTAGAGTTTCCATGATTCCCTCCACCTGGGGGCTAATATTCTCGTATCAAAACCTAAAACAAAAAACCAAGTTGAGGGCTTTAACCTGACACTTTAAAGTCCTCTAACTCTACACTCTTCAATGAATATTTCCCTATTTACTTGCACTCAATCATATGAACTACATTCTCATTCATACAACCTCATGTGATTCTTTTTAAGTGTTGACTGAGACAATACTAGCCCGGTTCTTACAAGTTCTCACAACAAATTTTAACATCTCGATTGGCCAAATTAAAAAGTAAATGTAGTGCATGGATTCAAGTCATCACAACCTCTTCCATAATTGAAGGTCAATACTTTCCATAACTTCTGTCCAAAACTTATT
>NW_018227858.1:0-1073 GCF_001263595.1 Phalaenopsis equestris
ATCAACCTTATAATCGATATCAGTCACTTTACCTTGGTAGAGTTTTCTTAAATTCCAAGCTTAATGCCTAATAATCACTATGAAGGTCTTCTAGAGTGGCTGAAGATTGAGCAGCAATACCTAAGGTAGATGGTTTGAAGGTAGAGGTAGAAGGACTATATGAATTTCCACCTCTAGATCTCACTCCATCTTGTAATTCATATACATGTACATTGGTCCTGCTAATTGGTTTAAGAGGTTGTAATAGCTCTTTCCAATGTCCATATCCTACTTCTGATTGCTTACATAAACTAAAAATCAGAGCAGGGTAACCTAAACCTCCAGTGTTCCACCTCTAGAGAAAATAATCTAATAAATTAAATATTCAATATTTATAGCTTTCATTTGTCGAATGCAGAAGTTCAAGGATGTTGTCTACTTAGTAACCTCACTAAGATGATTGTAAGGAAGAATTCATGTAAAAATAAAATAGTGTCATTCCTTGGAGGGTGCATTTGACATTGAGGCAGAGAAGTTTATTTTATAATCATTTTTAAATTTTCAAACTCTTTTTCCATCAGTTAAAAATGTAATTACCTCATCCAACTATGATTCAGCAGGCTCAAATGAAGAGTAATTGCAGTTTGGAATATTTTATAACTGGAATAGAGCATTGATATGCTCAGGTGAGAAGAAGTCATGTAGAAATAAAATAGTGTCATTCCTTGGAGGGTGCATTTGACATTGAGGCAGAGAAGTTTATTTTATAATCATTTTTAAATTTTCAAACTCTTTTTCCATCAGTTAAAAATGTAATTACCTCATCCAACTATGATTCAGCAGGCTCAAATGAAGAGTAATTGCAGTTTGGAATATTTTATAACTGGAATAGAGCATTGATATGCTCAGGTGCAAACTCCAATCTTCTTCCTCGAACATAATCCTGTTCATCAGAGGCTTCACATAAATTGACATAAAATTCCCAAACAATAGAGATTACTACTACAACGGTGAAGTGATATAAACTTTCCTAATGTCGTGTTTTAATTAAACTTTCAGCAGCTCCTCTGGGATTAAAGAAAGCTCTCTCTTGA
>NW_018227859.1:0-1421 GCF_001263595.1 Phalaenopsis equestris
CCCTCTGAATCTTTATCTTTGTGTGTCAAAATTTTTTGCGAGAAGACGGTCTTCTTTGGAGGCGTTCGTGGATACCAACTTCATGTACTGAAAATGGTTGTAGATCTCCCTTGATGCAATTTTCTTTATCATCTTTCCGGTATTTAATGCACTGATCTAGGGATAATGGAACCATGTTATGCTCATGAATCCACGGTCGACCCAATAGAGCGTTAAACGAGGTCTCGGCATCGATGATATGAAATTTAACGGCTGTTACAAGTTCTCCAACCTTCACAAGTAATGAAATTGATCCAAGGGCTCTTTGTCCCTTTTGGTTGAATCCTCTTAACATCATCTTATCGGTGATGAGCTCCTGAACGTCGAAGTCCAAATATGTTAACGTCCGTAGACTCATCAAGTTAAGAGATGCTCCAGGATCCACTAAAACTTTGGATAACACAAATCTGTCGATGTTGACGGAGATGTAGAGCGGACGGTTGTGGTCGGCGGTACCGAGCAGCAAGTATTTGTCTGTAAAGGTTACCCATGATTGTTCTCTCAATGAGCAAACTTTATCTGAGGATGTGCTAGCCAACTGAGCTAAGTAAATTTTTGGATCTAGCAAAGCTGTAACCAGAGATTCTCTCATCTCCTTTGATAGGATCAGAGCATCGTAGATGCTTAGTCGGGCAGGCAACTTCCTAAGATGAGCTAGCACGTGGTAGTTTGCTTTGTATGATCCTCCGATTTTATCTTGATTATGTGGTTCTTCCACTGGCATATGTGGTGGTATCTCTTCTCGAGTCATTATCTGTTTTCCTTTGTCTGCTGGGGCTGTTCTTGGTGGTAACACTTTCCCGCTTCTTAAGTTAACTTCTGTGACTTCTTCTTCTTGAGATATCATTGTTGAATCTTCTGGTGTTTCTCTTCCTCTTCGTCGGAAAGATCTAAGTTGATGGCAAGCGGTGTACCATGACGCTCGAGAGTTGACTCTTCGTTATCGGTGTTGTCGTAAGCGATATCATTGAGTTCTTCTTTGACCTTGAGAACGAGTTCATCAGACTCGAGTACGATTTGAGGATCATTTTGGAGATCGAGATCGCATTTAGATCGGTCATAATCAGTTATGTTATTACCAGAAATAGTCAAAACGTAGCCGAAATCATAATCATTATATTCATAAGATCCCGGAGGGACAAAAAGGTAATCATACAAAGTCAAGGGTTCAAAGATTTTCTTCCCCAAATCTGAGATAACCAGTCTAGTAGAGCAGCCCCTATCCTACCCCCCATACTATCAATCTTGGCAGTGACGCTTTTATTCTTCTTGTTCATTGTCCTTGACGATGATGGATTTCCTGGCGAAATCTTCATCTCGGGCTTGGTATGTTGCGAACTTTGAATTGAGGCTTGTTTTGATGCAGACTGTAGCTTGCTCAG
>NW_018227860.1:0-235 GCF_001263595.1 Phalaenopsis equestris
CAAGTTCACTCCACGTAGTCTATCACATATTACAATTATAAAAATAACTTAGTCCTCCTCCTCATCATCTGCATTATCGTTGTTCCAGACATCTGTAGGCACATAATCATGATATATTGGATATGAAAGAAATTCCACTCCTTCGTTACCCCTAATGAAGCTTTCCAAAGATGAGTGAAATTTCTCCTCATATTCAATATGCCTTCTAGCATACGCATCAATATGTTCTACAAAA
>NW_018227861.1:0-231 GCF_001263595.1 Phalaenopsis equestris
CGTGGTGGAATGTTGTGGAGCAAAAAATGAACGTAATGGAGTCCGTTTTCGAAAAACTCTTAAAAAATTGTCCAAATACATCGAACCTTTTAAAAACAGGGTCTGAACCGCCTTTGGCTTCGTCGGCGCTGTGTAAAAATTCTCCAGCTTTCGGTTGTTCTGCGCCATCAGTGCTAACCTTGGCGCTGCCGGCTCGGAGTATTTCCTCAAAAACTTTATTTTGACTCCAAA
>NW_018227862.1:0-953 GCF_001263595.1 Phalaenopsis equestris
CGGTCGTTGGAGAGGATGTCTGGTCGTCGGACGATCATCAGAGAGGAGAAGCTCGTGGGTTCGCACATGTGCTCGAATGAATACAACTGTGGAGAGTGTGAATAAGCACGGTGAGCTCCGGTTTCGATTTTAAGGGTTAAACGTCGGATTTACTTGTTCTTAATAAGGATCACCACAAATCAAATGCATATTCCAAATTCTATGCAATTTTTTTTTTGTCAGATCTTGTCCGATGTAAATATTGATGCTATCTAACTGTTTTCTTGCAGTGGCGGCAGAGAAGTGGTGACCTCATTCTGAAGGCGGCACAGACAGTGACAGGCAATCTAGCACAGCTAGCAGTCTGCAAAAGCGACAGGGAGAGAGTGGGGGAGAAGTGAGAGAACGAGGGGAAGGAGAGTCATTTGGGTAAATTCAAGTTTTTCTTGGACCATTTTACATTTTCTCTATGGGGAAGTGGGTGTGGGGAGGGTGTACGTGTGCAACGGGCCTTGCAATTATAATTGTTAATTCAGTTTACTCAATTTTCACGAGCATTAAATGAACTTACTAATAAGCATTAAGTCTAGTTTTAGTCAAACTTTTTTCACAAGCTTTTATTCAACCTTCAATCTAGCATGCTCGTGAACTTCTAAAAATATTGTTCGTGAACATAAACGAGTCAAACAAAGACATGTTCAATCTTATTGATTTAATTATCAAGTATTCATAAAAATATTCAAACTTATTTGATAACTTAATCAAATGAACATAAATGAGCTCTTATCGAACCGAACTATAAGTAGCTCGTCAAACCTCGCTTAATTTGTAGCTTAAATAGAAAATTACTCTTCCCTTATTTTAATTTTTCTAAATAAAGTAGCCTATGAATATCTATTATACAATTTTGTATTGCTAGTAATCTTGCATTCCGTGAACGACTAAATACATTGAAGTTGATTATCATTTTACGA
>NW_018227863.1:0-879 GCF_001263595.1 Phalaenopsis equestris
TTTTAGACCCATATTTTTTACATATTTTTGGTTATATTGCACTTTAATGGAAATTATTTTGATTTTTTCTTATAGGTTGTTGATTTTTAGAGCTTAAAGCAAAAAGGATGAAATTTCAAGTCAAAATGAAGTTTCTGAGGAAATACTCAGTGCCAGCAGTGCCAAGTCAGCGCCGACGGCGCAGAACAACTGAAAGCGGGAGGATTTTTACTCATCACCGACAGTGCCATACTAGCACTAACCGCACCAAAGGCAATTCAAACCCCGTTTCTAGAAGGTTCGATGTACTTGGACGATTTTTAAAGAGTTTTTGGAGGCACCTCTTGGAGAACTGACCTTGGGCTTTATTTAGGGTCGAATTTCATCAGAAAAGGGGCTCATTAACGTTTTTCACTCCTCTACATTCATTTTTCTCTCTACAACATTCCACCATGCTACATTTCCATAATCCATCTTCATTCCAGCACATATTGTATCCTCCTAGCCTAGCCATAGATTTAGGGACTAAGCCTAAGATTAACCAATGATTTTCTATGCATTGTATCAGGGTAGAGAATTAAAATTGCTCCTATTTGGCACAATACATATTATTAACATTTATCTCATCTCATTTTACAAGAATTTCATTGCAGTGGGAAGGATGGTTTTTCACATATGAAGCCTTCATTACATAAACATAGTTAGTAGATTAGTAGTTATTATTAAAAATTTGCATTTCAGTTTTGCTAATAGTTAAGTAATTTAGTTTGGTTAATATCTCAACATTCAAAATTAGTGAGAGTGATTTTGTTTGATTTTCTGTAAATTTCCTAATAAAATTTATCGATGCTAATTTACACATTCCCCGTGGGATAAATATTTGGGGCTTAAATAGAAAGT
>NW_018227864.1:0-1159 GCF_001263595.1 Phalaenopsis equestris
GTAGAGAGAGAAGAAATTGAAGAATCAAAAGAGAAACCTCCGAAAGATTCTGAAAGTCCTATTTCTCTGCTGAAAATTTATTTAGAAAAACCACCACCTCCCTTTCCTCAAAGACTTTGACAACAGAAGTTGGATAAGATATTTTCAAAATTTCTAGAAATATTTAAGAAGCTTACAATCAATATTCCATTTTTTGAAGCCTTATAAAAAATGCCAAGCTATGTAAAGTTTATGAAGGATATTCTCAACAGAAAATTCAAGTTTGAAGATAATGAGACTTTTGCACTTACTAAGAAGTGCAGTGCTATAATTTAGAAGAAACTTCCTGAAAAGCTTAAAGATCTTGGTAGCTTTACAATTCTATGTGCAAAAGGAGACAGATTTTATGGGAAAGCTTTATGTGATTTAGGTGCAAGCATTAACCTTATGCCATTATCAATATTTAACAGATTGGGATTAGATGAACTAACCCCTACTAGTGTAACTCTGCAGTTAACATATCATTCAATAACCTATCCTAAAGGAGTTATAAAAGATGTCCTAGTGAAAGTGGATCAATTTATCTTTCCTATTGATTTCATTGTGCAAGATATGGAGGAAGACAAAGAGATACCTATCATTATAAGGAGACCTTTCCTAGCCACAAGAAGAGCAATGATAGATGTGCAAAAAGGGGAATTAACAATGCTCGTCAATGATCAAACTATTACTTTTAACATTTCCAAATCAATGAAATACCCTACAAAAGGTAAAGATGATGAATGCTATAGAATGGATATCATAAGATATATGAGCAAATGTCATTTCAAGACTACTTATAAAGAAAAATTTGAATAAAAAAATTTGGAAGACGAGTAAGAAGAGGAATTAGATCAATGTGTAAACCTTTTTAAGGAAGTTTCAAGTTATGTTCAAGAAAGTTTTGAAATTATGGAGACGATAGACAAATATAAATCATTTTATCCTTCTATTGAAAACCTCCAGAACTTGAGTTGAAATTACTTCCTGAACATTTAAAATATGTATTTTTAGGAGATTCTTCTAGTTTACCTGTTATAATTTCTTGAAAGTTAACAAAGGAAGAAGAAGAAAAGCTGATGAAAATTTTGAAAAATTTAAAAAAACCTTTGGATGGACAATAGCTTATATTAAAGGAATC
>NW_018227865.1:0-10513 GCF_001263595.1 Phalaenopsis equestris
CTGATCCTAATGGTTCCCGAAATTCATTCATGTTTGAATATTCATTTTATAACGTTCGTACTTGTAAGCATTAATATAATAATCTATCTAACATAACAATTGCGATATTCCTCTAATCATAATTCCTATAGTAAGCAATCTTATGCAATACATAACATCAATATCATGAAAAAACCACATTTATCATCAGAGTAAGTACCAACTATCATTCACATATTCATGTCGAGATTTTTTTCAATATGCATAAATATTTAATGCATTCACAAATCAGATAAATCATTTTAAATCCTTTAGAAATTTATTATTCTTAAATTAGCACAAATTTATGTTTCTTGAATCGACGGAATGGCCTTCCGACTAGTTTCCCTATGCCTACCTCAAGCTCGCCTTCTAGTATAAACAAATTGAAATTCGTAAATCTCTTAGGATATTCGAGAAATCCTTGACTTATGATGTGATTTTACTCCAAAGTTAATTTTCTTATCTTAAACGGGCTTCCCCGCATAGCTATCCCTTCTCCAATTCCCCCATAATCCCTTCTTCCTATCCTTCATTTCTTCCTTTTACATTGCTGAGTAACCTGTAGACAGCCCTACCGAGAGGCCAAAACCTAATTCTTAGCTTCTGACATGAGTTCTTTGCTTCCCACTATGGTGACCTCATGAATTCTTCTTCTTTAGAAGTAACTAAACCTGTAAATGTATTCTTTTATGAGTTCCGACCATCACTTCACCTTTGCATGCTGCTGGCTTTGTGCATGAATTCTGTAGCGAACTTTTGTTGTGTCTTCCTTGCTTCATTACATCAAGGGATTTGGGATTTGTGTCGGAGTGGAAGGCATATGTGGGCAAGATGAGGGCGGGAGAACCATAGATAGTTAGGAAGCCAAGCTAAGCGGAGAATGAGCTAGGGTGGCAATTAGCATGAACGACAATTGCAGGGTTAATGTGTGGTTGCGTTTAGGGTTGGTAGAGATGAAGGGAACTGGAGTTACTACATGTTTAATGAGTGAAGCTAAAGAGTTGATCGTATATTAGTCATTATTATGGCAATCAATATGAATAATGGTTTCTGCCAAAATATGATACTTATTAAAAGGAATCTAAAATGAATTGGACCATCAAAATGTACGAAATATAGGTGATGTTATAGCTATTCAATGTTATTTTTAAGAAAAACAAAATTTAACAAATTAAATGGATGTAAATTATAGATCATTCCAAGGACAAGTCATTGAATGAGAAGAAATTATTAACAAAATAATCTCTACCTCAAAATATGTTCTTACCTAGATTTGAATCTTCCCATGCCTTCTAGTCTTGTTTTCTTGCTCTATCTTGGTTGCCAGCATGATTGCTCTAATGTAAGTGATCCTATAAGCTGGCCTATTTGTTAATAAATCTTTTACTTATTAGTTTGAATAATTGTCTTTATATAATTTCAAAATCAATATATAATTGTCCTAATTATCTTGCTAACCCCGACATATCCGGTTAAAGCATATTCTTATCTATGATTTTTTATTCTGTTGTCATAACCTGTACATTCTTTTTAATTGCTTTTATTTGTTTATTCTGAATTATTAGCGCCCATTCTTTGAGAAGATAACGTGTATCGCAGGTGGAAACTGCAGAATCTTACTTGCCTACAATAATGAAAGCTGGAATCTTGATTGATATGAAGGTCAGTTTGTATGATATTTTACTCCTTTTCTTGTTTTACTTATTATTTATTAGTTTATAAAATTTGCTGGTTTTTAAAAGTGTTGAAGGTTTATTTTGAACTCTTTAGCACATCATTCAGTGGTCTCATGGTTGTTGTTTCTTTCTATATGATATACATTCAAAACAAATTGCTGGTCACACAAAATAATTAATAATCATGGTCTTGTATGTTAAATTCCTTTTTAATTAAAGGAAAAGGGATCAAAATTATTCTCTAATTATTCGTGAGGGGACGTAGTTCCAGACCTTGTAAAATGCTTGATTTAGGCTGAGCGTCTTTGAATTTGGCCCAGATGTTATGGGGCGTAAGGGCAATTCTTATAGTGATAGGTTCTTTTGGATTAGAGACCTTAAAATGATATTGTTTAAGTTGTGAAAGTCAACGATTAAGTTTTGGGTGAAGCGAGCAAGGGGAAATTTTATGTTATGGGTTGGCCGTGTAAGGTACAACCAAAAAGTAGAATAGATTGAAATTGAGTCTACACCTTTAGTGTGGAAAATATTCATAACCTTGAGGCTTCAAACCACATGAAAAATTTAGATTTGAATATTGAAATTAATTTTGGATAGTTTAATTATCATATGTGGAGTTTATTTATTTACTGTTATTTTTGGATTTTATTTTGAAGCTTGTTTGGCAGAAATATAATTTGGAAACAGGCTTTGTGTGGCTGTTTAAAAGCTGAAAACTTAATGTTTGCTCTAGTTTTATCCTTTCTTTGGGGTTTTGATGGGTTTCAAATTTTTAGCGATCCATTTTTGAGGGAATTGGGGTCCGTACTATTGCATCATGTTAGGTTCATTGCGTATGCATCACGTCAGTTGACAAATCACAAAAGAACTATCACACATGAGTTGGAGCTTGCTGCTATTATATTTGCACTTAAGATATGGAGGCATCATCGAATTAGATACAAAGTTTTTACTGAACACTAAAATTTGAAATATATTTTTACCAGAAAGAGTTAAACCTGAGGTAAAGTGGATGACTGGAGTTTATTAGAGATTATGATTTAGATATTCAATATTATCCAGGAAAGGGGTCTGTTATTGCTGATGCGCTGAGTAGGAAAACAGTAGGTAATTTGAAATATTTATTTACTCAGTAGAAGCGGTTAATTAAAGATCTATAGAAGTTGAAGCTATCCATAGTTGATTATGGTATGTAATATTTCATGGAGGTCAGTTGCAGTCTACTTATTCCGGAGTGAAAATAGGATGAGATTGTGATGAATTTTGTTATTTGTTTGTCGAGATCACGTTCGGGTTATGTTGCTATATAGGTAATTGTCGATAGATTAAGTCTGCCCATTTTTTGCCTATTAGAGTGGTAGATCCTGTTGAAAAGTTAGCCAAATTGTATGTGGATCAAATTGTGTGTGTTTGCATGGAGTGTCAAAGTCTATTGTCTCCGACAGAGATGACAGATTTACTTCCTGATTTTGGAAGAAGGTTCAGGAAGCTTTGGGCACTGGACCTACTTTTAGTACAACATTTCACCCTCAGACTGATAGTTAGCCAAGGAGGACTATTCAGAATTTGGAGGATCTACTAAGATTACGTGTCATTGATTTTGGTGGATTTGAGGAATCACATATATCTTTAGTAGAGTTTGCTTACAATAATAGCTACCTGGTTAGCATTTGGATGGCTCCCAATGAAGGATTGCATGGAAGGAACCGTAGGACACTTTTATGTTTGGGCTGAAACTGGTGGATGAAGGATCATTGAAGCTGATTTGATTGATGATGCTACTGAGAAGATTAGATTAATCAGAGACAAACTAAGGACAATGCTGGATAGACAAGAAATATTACAATGTGAAGTAGAAACCTATTAGGTTGAAGTTGGAGAGTTTGTTCTTTTTTAAAGTCAGTCCATTGAAAGGTGTACAACTTTTTTGGGAAAACTGGAAAACTGAGCCCAAGATTTGTTGGTCCTTTTGAGATTGTGGAGAGGATTGTCCTTTTGAGATCATGAAGAGGATTGAGAATGTGGCTTACATATTGGATTTACCAACTCATAAGCAGGGAGTTCATATTGTTTTCTACATTTCTTTATTAAGTATATTACAAATGATGCTAGTAAGGTGATAACAGACTTAATTGATGCTCATCCAAATTTGACTTATTTTGCGGAGCTTGAAAGGATTTTGGATTATGATGTGAAGAAGCTACATAACATAGAGATTCTTTTCCTGAAGATTTTAGGGAAGTAGGGGTCTGAGAAGTATGCTACTTGAGAGAAAGTCTCTGAGATGCAAAAAAGATATCCAAAAATTTTCTATTGAGATATGCTTGATGTTGTATTTGTTATTTTCAAATTTTGAGGATGAAATTTTTTAAGTAGGGGAGATTGTAATAACAAAAAGTTTAAAAATGAAAATAATAATCATAATAAATAAAATAAATAAAATAGGATGCAGACGATTAGAGAGATGTATTCCCTCGGATAAAATATATTGCTCTCCATCGATCTTCTCTTCTTTCGAACAATCGAATATAAGTGAATGAGAGAGACATTGGGAGAGGTCGAGAGAAGAGAAATCTGTCGTGCTTGCGTGTGTGTAGAGGAGTAGGAAGAAGCCGTAAAGAGTTTGTGGCTTTGTCGAGAAGGATGAAGCTGTGGCTACTGTGCAGCGTCGTGCCCTAGTCAGAATGAGGAAGGAGAGGTAGGAGGCCGTGTTAAGGACTTAACTTGGAATGAGCCACAACCGCAGATGTGTCCTCTTCGCGAGAGAAGGAAGAAAGGAGTCGAAGACGCGATCCTTGAGTACGATTGTTAGGGCTGTTGGGCCTTGCAAAGGAGAAGAAGCAGAGGGGAAGACCTTTGAGTCTTGCGTGTGTGCAGAGAAATAGAAGGCATAAGATGCGTGCACTACTCATTGGGTTGAGGAACTACCTGGAGAAGGGAGTCAAAGCTCTCGTGCTCTGTTGGGGTATGATGGGACCGAAGGAAGAGGAGGAGCTTGCGCGGTCAAGCTGAGGCCGAAAGGAGGAAGAAGGGGAGAGCTTCGTGCGTATTAGGGCTCTAATACCGAATCCTTGTAAGGTGAGTTTAAGATTTTTCCTTAATTTTTAATCAATGTTTATATATGTGTGTGTGGTTATGTTTATTGAATAATGTTAATAAAAATTCTGGTAATCAAGACTCAAATAATTAGAGGTTTCGACTTGGAATGAGGAAAAGTTTGTGAAGCTAGAAAGCAAGGGAGGATATCTGCACTGCTCATCGGGGGGGTTGAGGCGCTACGTTGAGAAGGGAGTCAAAGCTCTTGTGCTCTGTTGGGGTATGATGGGACCGATGGAAGAAGAAGAGCTTGCATGGTGAAGCAGAGGCCGAAAGGAGGAAGAAGGGGAGAGCTTCGTGCGTGTTCGGGCTCTAATACCGTAGACTTGAAAGGTGAGTTTAAGTTTTTAATCAATGGTTATATATGTGTGTGTATTTATGTTTATTGAATAATGTTAATGAAAATTCTTGAAATCAACACTCAAATAATTAGAGGTTTCAACTTGGAATGAGGAAAAGTTTGTGAAGCTAGAAAGCAAGGGAGGATATCTGCACTGCTCATCGGGGGGGTTGAGGCGCTACGTTGAGAAGGGAGTCAAAGCTCTTGTGCTCTGTTGGGGTATGATGGGACCGATGGAAGAAGAAGAGCTTGCATGGTGAAGCAGAGGCCGAAAGGAGGAAGAAGGGGAGAGCTTCGTGCGTGTTCGGGCTCTAATACCGTAGACTTGAAAGGTGAGTTTAAGATCTTTCTTAAGTTTTTAATCAATGGTTATATATGTGTGTGTAGTTCGGGCTCTAATACCGTAGACTTGAAAGGTGAGTTTAAGTTTTTAATCAATGGTTATATATGTGTGTGTATTTATGTTTATTGAATAATGTTAATGAAAATTTTTGAAATCAAGACTCAAATAATTAGAGTTTTCAACTTGGAATGAGGAAAAGTTTGTGAAGCTAGCAAGCAATGGAGAAGATTGATTTAAAAGCATATAAGGTAAATGTTAAGTCTTATGTTATTATTGAAATTAATAATATAATTAGTTAAATTAATGTTATTAAAATTTATTACTGTTAGGAAAAGAGAAAGGAGGTCCACAAATCCTTAAAATTGGAGGAAGAAGACAAATATTTTTAAAAGATAAGATTAATGTTGATTAAAAATAGAAGTTTAATTTACTTGCTTTAGAATTGATATCTACAAAAAAATAAATGGTTAACTTCAATCTAGGTTAAAGCATATTTAAACCTTGAAGGTCAGGGGTTAGGTACTCGGTGTGGCAAATAAACTAAGAAAGGTGAGTGATTATTTTCTTTTATGCATTAAATTAATGTTTTATTCAATGAATAATTGCTTTATTAATTGGTTTAAAATATGTTTTTCAGTATACCTTGCATATTGAAAGTTTGAAATGTCATAAGAGATGGGAGAAAAATAACATGCATATGAAGTTACATTTTAAAAGATTTTAATTGATGTGAAATGTCAAAAGTGAATGATAAGTCATACAGGATTACACTCATATGGTACTAGTAGGGGATGCGATGTATCCATGCACGTTAAAAGAAATGATGGTGTACCTTCATGTACAATTTGAGGGATAAAATCAATGTGAAAGATCAAGTATTTATAAATAAATGAAATGCATTTTTTTACTTTGGTCATTCATGCATAGCATAGCAGATGACGTTAATGTATATTAGATTATAATTACTCATTAAGTCATACTTATGGTTGCAATTAATGATTTTTTAAGGAAAAGAAAAGTTTTAGATTGATAATGTTTGGTAGGAGAGATTTGATTTACAGCAGGAGGAGAGTAGCAGATAGTTATTAATTTATGATATGATTTTTTTTTTCTTTTAATGTTTAATTATGTATAAAGTCACTTTATATGTTGATTTAAGATTCTTGTCCATAGGTGATGTTGTTGTTTTTTTTTGGTTGATGTTAAATTTTATTGTGCTTTTTGGATTTATGACTCTTTCATATATATTGGAAGGTTTTAAAATTCTATGAAAAGTAAAATGAAATGTTAATATCGTTCGACCGCAATTCTCGTCTTAGTTAATTCTAAGCATTGGGCCGGGTTGTGACATTTTCTCTAGCAGCATTTCTTTTCATTCAGCAAATAAACCTTCAAGCCTTCTAAGGAAAGGGATATGTAAAGTGTGAGAATACTCTGAATGAAAAGAGAAGATGAATCAAGCCCCAACATCATAAAATTCTAAAAATCTAATTTAGTTATTTAATTACATGGTTTAAAATTTTGAATAACCCGTCTAAAAAGAAAATATCTTAGTTTTTCAAAAATTTCATATATATCCTCAACAACAGAACACCAACTTAGCCTTGCAAAATAACACAATTATAACAAATGAAAAAATCAACTCCGGTTTAAATTCAGTCTTCTTCATGCTTATTCTTTTTGGGCTTGTTTACTTGTTGATTTGATTCTTATTGACTGGATCCTATGCAGCTTTTGTTTCATAAGAAATAGTCCTGCATTTTACTTTTAAAATCTCAAGTTAATGTCCTTAAAAATACATTATTTTAAGAAAATATAACTTTATGTTTTAATAAAGCAAATATAATTTTCTGTTTCTCTTATTTTGTTGTACAATGACTCATTTTTTATGTTACTGGAATAATTCAGATCTTGCACCTTAAATAGAAAGTTTATTTTTTTGTAGCACTGGTTTTGTTTGACATTTTTGTTATATTGAAAAATAATTTGAGTTTAATTTTTTATTGCAATAAAATAAAGATAACAAAATTGATAAAAATACTTATTTTTTTTATAAAGTCAATTTTCTCTGCGACTTGCACAAATTTGATTCTTTGTTGTTGCACACAAATTCAACTTTTGTTTACAAGGAAATAATTTTAAGTGGAAATCTAGATTTTTTTTTTTAATTTAAGAAACAATGTGTTTTTTTAAAAACTTTTATTTTTAAAATTATTAACCTTACCTCCTTTAGTTTAAATGGTAGGATTGTTTTGGTTCTCATTTAGAGAGGCTGGGGAGTAAGTTGGGCTTGTTATTAAGTTTGGGAGTATAAAAAATTTATCACAAATTGACATGGGATCATTTTGGTCCTTTCTTTTATAAAATGTTTAGGAGCTATAAGTGTTTTGTATTTGAGAAGAACTACAAATGAAATCTTCTCTCTTTTGTAGCCTCATTATCCAAGGCATTGCTCATAGTTCTTTCTCGACCATAGGTGCGTAAGGACAGAATTCTACATGAGTCTATCCTATTGGCTGCAAGTGTTGGAGGTAAACTTGCTATAGAGGATAGCTTGGTTGAGGAGGTAACAACTGCATCTCTGCAAAAATTATTTATCTTATTTTGAAATGTACTAGAATTTTTAAAATATTTATTTCTAGGTTATTAATCATATATATATTATGGAAGTAGTATTTTACTGTTTTTGAAAGATCTAATTCTTCTATGCTTTTTTATTTAGCTTGCTTTTACTGTAGAAATGCATGGTTTCGACTTTCATGTTTAGTTTCAGGAACTAAATCTACTTGTTTATGTATGCCCATTATGTCATCAAAACCTGTGATTGTGGAAATAAAGTATGACCCACCTGGAAAATAAGTGTTATCGCCCAATACCCTATAGATAATGTTATCATGTTTTCTTAATCGTAAAGCTTAAAACTACAAACTATTTCTTTAGCATGGCTTTGCAGTGCAAATTTCGTATAAAATCACTCAAATCAAGTCCCAACTACTAAAATGATAATTACCTTTTTAAAATTAATTAAAAAAAATGAGCCGGCCACTGTTTAATACCAATTCTCTCATCTCCTACTCATGTGGTCAAGGAAAAGGTAGTAATTATGTTTATTTATTTATTTATTTTTGTGTAGTCTACAATGCATAATAGCATGCTTGACAGGCACAATAAATTATTCATCAGTCATTACATATAAAAATATGCCATTCAACAAGATGCCAAACTTGTTACATGCTTTTTTGAATGAATCAGTTATCCACTAACATAAATGGTACATGATCAAAAGTTTCATTCAAAGGCCACGTAATCAATATTTTAAATTTGACTATTATAATTTGAATCACTCACAATCATGGATTCATGTTTGTAAGCTATGCTATCTACCAATTGACAACAAGCTAGCCGCCATAATTGGTACTCTACTAAGGATTTGTGGATATACTCCACCTTGGCTACCTCCCATTAACTTTTATTTGGTCAATTGAATGGTTTTTTTTGTGGCCTTTTCAAATAATATGTGAATATTAAATTGTTATTAATAGAAATAGAATAACGAGCTACCTAATTTCACCATCTGACTGTCTGTTTCCACCTTAGTCTCTCCTGACTGAGTCGTGACAAAAGTGGTATCTAATAAAAATTTACCGAATTTTAATGAAAGAGCCATTAGGATGATTGAATTAAATTATAAAGAGTGTAAATTAAAATTCTAACTGAATCTACTTAAATTATTTTCCTTTTATCATGAGAAAAATGTCAGAAATGATGTAGAAATTGACATACCTCAGAATTTTGTTCTCAATACTGATGCTTTTGCTTAGATGTTAACTGTAATGGCTTGAATGATTAGGATTTTTTGGGTCTCAGGTTAATTCTAGTGGGGAAGGCTAGATGGACTAATGTTTTAGTAGTTTCTGCATATGAGGTTACTTTTTAAGTTAAAACCTTTCAAAAATAGATTAAATTCTAATGGACTAATGTTAAATTTGACTAGAGAGGAGGGTGTCACCTTTCACTTTTGACTTTGAGGGAGAAGCTGAGAGATAGTGATAAGGATAGTTGTTGGAGAAGTTTGGAGTTAAAACCAACAACTTGGTGCAGTGGAAGAAGTTTGTAG
This sequence comes from Phalaenopsis equestris, assembly GCF_001263595.1. NCBI lineage: Eukaryota > Viridiplantae > Streptophyta > Magnoliopsida > Asparagales > Orchidaceae > Phalaenopsis > Phalaenopsis equestris. The sequence continues at coordinate 9,594 of NW_018227865.1, forward strand.
CAACTTTCAGACACTGGCTCTTTACTTTCGTACTACTTTTAGTCAAGAGACAGATGCATGACAAGTTTGTTAGACTGATGCACAGAAATCGATCGATTTTCCAATGAAGTGGAGTTTACTTTGCTTACTAGGTATGCACTACATCTCATTCCAAATACAAAGGAGAATTGCGATAAGTTTCTTTCTGGATTGTAAAATTCAATCATAAAGCAATTAGTGCCATTTTGGATTGAAAATTATTCAATGATAGTGGAGGGGGCCTAGCAGACATAAATTGATTTTCGACTAACTTAGAAATGTAGAGACTTGCATGAGAGAATGAGTTTGGATGAAATGGCACCAACAAGTAATTCTGGAGAGTTTAGCAGAAAAAAAAACTATGAAGTCATTTGTTAATGCAGTTAATAACCAGAATGGTAGCGGTACTTTAGAGCATTGTGTTCAATGTGGGAAGCTACATCGTAACGAATGTCTATTTAATTTAAATGTTTGTTGCAAGACATCAGATGAGGAACAACCCTAATTCTGCTCAGAGATCTATATTAAATGCTAATTTTCATGATCCGACCCGATGCTTGGAATTAACCAACGAGAGAATGGTTGGTCGGATGATGGAATTAAATTTTGTGATATTCTATCTATCACTAACAATTTATCATCTAAAAATTACTTGAAGGAGATATGCCATAGGTTTTTTTCTGGATTGAAAGATTCAATCAGGCTGCACTTAGTGCCACTTAGGATTGAAAATTGTTCAAATGTTAGCGGAGAGGGCTAAGCAGACATATATTGATTTTTGACAAACTTAGTAATGTAGGGACTTGCATAAGAGAATGGGTTTGGAAGAAGTGGTGCCAACAGTTCATTCTGGAGAGTTTATTGGGAAAAAAATATTAAGTCATATGTTGTAGTTAATAACC
>NW_018227866.1:0-2144 GCF_001263595.1 Phalaenopsis equestris
TTTTGTGCTCTATCAAACTATCTATCCTTTCCTCTCTATTCCTCTCTCTCCCTCTGTCAATCTATCTCTCACAAGCTCTCTCTCATAGTTCTCTCTACCTCTTTCTTGCTCTCTTTATCTATCTTGCTCTCTATCTCTCAGCCTTCCTCTTGCTATCATTATATTCCTCTCTCTTGAGATCTTCTACTCTCCATAAACCTTTCTCGCACTTATACGCACTCATTATATATGCTCTCTCTTCTCACACTTATCTCTTCTCATCTCTCTATCCTATACTCTTTCTCCATTCTATCATTATATGAGCCACCCTCTCTCTCTCCTTTCTCCCTCTTCCTCTTTTCTTTCTCTTGCTCTCTCACTCTCTTTTATCTTTGTCCCTCCCCCTCTTTCTCTCTCACAATCGCTACTCTCTCTCACTCACTCTTTTTCTCCCTCTTCTCTCACACATTATCTCTTTTCTCTCATACTTATGCTCTCACTCTCTATATCTTCACCTCTTATTCCCTCTCTCTTCGCCTATTTTCCTCTCTCTCTTCTTTGTATCTTTTATTTCACTCATTCTATCTCTAATAAATTATTTGTCTGTCTCTCCCTCCATCTCTCTTTTGTTATCCCTATATCCCCCGCTCTCAATCTCCCTCCCTCTTCATCTCTCTCACTCTATCTAAATCTTTTCTTTGCTTACCCTCGCTTCTCTCCTTTCTTCATCTCTCTTGTACTCTCTCTAGTTTTTGCCCTTTCTCTCTCTCTCTTGCACTCTCTCTAGTCTTTCCCCCTTTCACCCTTTCTCTCTCTCTCACTTAGCTTCATTTTTCTCTCTCACTCACATTATCTCTTTCTCCATCCCTTTGCCTCACTACTCTTTCTATCTCTTCTCTCTCTTCCCTCCTCCCTCTCTCTTTCTCTCTCACTAATTCTTTCTTTTTTATTGATCTCACTCCTCTCTCCTCTCTCATCACTCCTCGCTCCCTCCTGCTCTCTCCCCCTTCCTCTCTCTCTCTCTCTCTCGCTTTTTTTACCTTACTCTCATTTTCTCTCTCATCCCTCTCTCTTTCTCCCTTTCTCCTTCCTATCTTCTCTCTCCCCCTCCCTTTCTCACCCTCTCTCTAGTTTACTCTCATTCTTTCTCTCACTCTCATTCTCTCTTATTTTCCGCACACACTCTCTCTCATGATTTCTCTATACATTTTTTCCCACCCTTTCTCTCTCTCTCCACCTCCATCCCTCTTTTTCTCTCATTCTCTCACACTCTCTCTCACTCCTCGCACCCTCCCTCTTGCTCTCTCTCTCTCCCCTCCCAGTTGCACTCTCTCTACCTTCCCTCCCTCTCTCTTTCACTCTCGCTCACTTTCCCTCTATCACACACACTTCTTGCCTCGCTCCCTTCTTAATTCTTTCTCTATCTCTCTCTTGCACCCTCTGTCACTCACTTCTGTACCACTCTTCTTTTGTCTTTCCTCACTTTATTTCCTATCTATAATATTTTTTTTTGTTTCTCTCCCTTAATTGCTCCCTATCTCTTTAAATTTACTTTCACTTTCACTCCCGCACTCCCCTACTCTCCCCTTGTCGCTTCATTTTAAATTTCCCTCTGGTACTCTTTTTTGGTTCTCTCTCCTATTTCTCTGCTCCTTTCACTATTTCTCCATCTACTCTCTCTGCCCTCACTCTCACTTCTCTCTCCATATTCAAATTCCTTTCTCTCTCTCTTCAATTCCACTCATTCTTACTCCCTCTCTCTTTTTTTCTATTCTCATTACCGCTCTCCCTCCTAATGCTTTCACTTCACTCTCCTCTCTTTCTCTCTATCCCGCACTATATTTTGCTCACTTTTTCTTTCTTTCTCTCTATCTCTCATACACACACTCTCTCGATCTCTCTCTTTCTCCCTTCATCCCTCTCCCTACATCTCTATTTCTCCATGCCACTCTATCTCTTACTCTCACTCATTCTCTTACTTTCCCTTCTTCTCTTTGTAGCTCATTTTATATTGTTCCCTCCTCCCTACTTCTCTCTTCTTTCTCTATTTAACTCTCTCTTTCTCTCCCTCTCTCACTCCCTCTCTCTCTCTCTCTTCAACCTCTTTCACACCTCTTCTATCTCTCTCCTTCTCAATCTCTTCCTTTTTGCTCTCTCTCTCTCTC
>NW_018227867.1:0-219 GCF_001263595.1 Phalaenopsis equestris
AGAAGAGAGAGTAAGAGGGAGTGAGATTGGGAGGCAGAAGAAGAGCGCGGGAGAGAAAATGATGAAGGGAGTGATAGTAAGAGAAATAAATAAGGATATTGAGAGAGAGAGATGAGGATGAGGAGAGGCAAAATTGAGAGAATTGAGAGAAGAGAGAATAACATAAGAGTGTGAGAAAGAGCGGGAGTAATGAAGAGAGAGAACAAAAGAGCATTGGAG
>NW_018227868.1:0-572 GCF_001263595.1 Phalaenopsis equestris
ACATCTTAGATAACCGAAGTCACCTATGAAAAAATCAAGGGATATTTTCTTCAAGAAGTTCAGTGGAATATGACTTTTCAATGAGATCAGACAAAGAGGTGGGAAATGGGAATGACTTGAATTTGGAACATATTATAGAATCTAAAGGAAGAGAGATTAGGGGATGTCACAGATATTGAGGAGAATCTCTATGACTTCCCTAACTATCCTATGCTTTGGTTTCAATTCAGAGGACAAATATTTGAATGTTTCATTCTACCAGTTTATTAATTAGGGCTTACATTTCTGTGAAACGATCACACAAATAGCCTGGAAGATGTAACAATTTAGGTCGTGATGAACGATAATCTCAAAATCCTAAAAAAGGTTATAACTTATATTCTATAGCAGAGCCATACAAAAGCCTAAGAGAAAGTTAAAGATTTATGTCGCACTAGGCGGACAACCTCGAAGTCCTGTGGTTTAGTTGTTTAATTCTAAGGAATAAATGGTTTAGCTGGTGTGGACATGTTATAGACATATTTTGGTGTTGAAAAAGGTCATGCTGCCCACAATGCTAGCTCCAAGCTCCT
>NW_018227869.1:0-4406 GCF_001263595.1 Phalaenopsis equestris
ACCGTTATAACCCACACACTGAAACGGAAATAACAGCAACATGACACACGGCTAGTTTAGATCTTGAGTGAATTTTGGAATGTGAAAGTGGAGGCAAATTTCAAAAAAGCTGTCTGGGTGGTTGTCCAACGGCTACAGCAAGGAGGAAGGAAGACAGCAGTAGAGGAAAAGTTGCGGAGGATGGGAAAGTCGAAAATAATCACCACCTCGAAATGAGATACAGTCGAAACATCAATCAACCATGGATATTACCCTAGAAGAGAAGATTTGAGACGCTAACGGCAGTCCCAACAGAAGACACACGAAAACTAACCCTAAACTCCTACGAAAGCAAATATATAATAATAGAATAACCAGAAATGGCCCAAAAAAACCAGTCGACTTCTCAAAAGGAAGAAAAACATGGAGCAGTTCAGTCCAGGGAAGCAACGACCATCGCGGGAATTCCTGCATCCATTCTGTATTTGGGAGATGCCCGCGTCGGTATCTCGGGGTTGGGGGAGCTTCGACCTCATCCGTCGAAGTTTTTATCACCTCGTAGTATGAGGTGACAAAAATTTTGTAAGCTCCAAGTAAATCAATCTTGTAAATGTCGTTATTCCAAAGCACATTTTGATAGAATAAGCATTTATCCTCTTTTAGCGCAGCCTAAGTTCAAGCTACATATCAAAGTAAATTTTCATAAACTAACCCCAACCATTAAATATGTAATTTGTCTCTTGTACTGCTCGTATTCGATAGGGCGCATCTAATAAATAAATTTATCTAGGGGAACTAACTCTAGAATGACTTGGGGCATGTTGGACCGCTTTCAGTAGTAGTCACTCAGTAGCTCACCCGACATCACCACATCTTCCTGTCATTCCAGATGATGTCATTCGTAACGAATTACGACGCTTCGTCCGGGAAGAGTTCTCTCTAGAGAAAAAGGATCGCTTCCACACTCACCGTAACATCCATAAATCCTCTCCCTTAGCGAATGCAGTCCTCCAACACCCCATTCCAACACGCTTCAAGCTTCCGAACATCGACACGTATGAAGGGATAACTAACCCCTACGAACATATTGATCATTATCGAACTATAATGCACATTCAGCGTGTCTCTAATGCACTTATGTGTCAGGTTTTTCCGGCTACTCTTAAAGGACAAGCTCGAACCTGGTTCTACTCTCTGTCAGGGGGCACTGTAAACACCTTTAACGAACATGCCAGACTGAACCTGCCAGACTATTTGTGGAACAGTTTGTAGCAAATCGACGAATCATCAAGGATTCATCTTATCTCTCGGGAACTCGTCAAAGTGAAGGAGAATCACTGAAGGACTACTTCAGTAGGTTTTCTGCTTAAGCCAGACAGATTCCGGGAGTAGATCCGAAGTTAGTAAGAGGAGTCTTCCTTGAGGGGCTCTGCCCAAGACCCATCTACTCATCATTGATGGGGGAGACAGTTCGTTTTTATGCTGACCTTATTCACCGTGTTGAGGCACAAATCTCTGCAGATAAGGTCATCATTGCTCACAAGGAACAATTTGAGCGATTGGGGAGCAAGCGCAAGCTGGGGATTCCAATCAAATATCACAGCAAAAAAAGTTTAAACCACAGGGGAATCGTGACAACAATAAGAAAAAGATTACACGCCGCTCAACACATCACGTGTTAACACCTTAATGACCATCAAGGATGACAAGATTGTGAAGTGGCCAAAGCCGTTAAGAAATCCAGATGGTGGAGACCAATCTCAATATTGTCATTTCCACCGTGTAAAAAGACATTCAAAAGAAAAATATTTTCAATTAAAAGAAGAAATTGAACGTCTGATACGCCAAGGTCACCTGGGTCGCTACTTACAAGAACAATGTGAGGGGAATCAGGAGAGAATCGTTAGAGTTATCGAATGAGAATTATAACTTCAACTCATCTTATCTGAGTAAAAGGCTGGCTTATAAGATCTTAATTTTATTTTAGCAAAAATTTCATGTTGCTTTAAAATGTCATTTCATAGAAATTTTCTCATGAAAGATTTTTATGTAGAAAGTCTCATTAAGGAAAAGAGGTATAGAAGTCGAGCCCAAGAGGCAAGACTCGATGAGAAGATACAGTGCTCCTGAAAGTCAAACCCAAGAGGCATGACTCGATAAGAAGCTATCAATAGGGCTGTCAAAAAAGCACGTTGTTCGCGAACAGTTCGTGTTTGATTCGTCAATGAGTTCGTGTTCAATTCGTTCGATAAGTAAACGAGACGAACGTGAACAATTTTTTTTTCGTTCGGTTAGTTAAACAAATCAAACACGAACAGTGATGTGTTCGTTTGTGTTCGAATCGTTTTTGTTCAAAATATAAAATAATTTAAAACAATTATATATAAAAAATTTATGATATTTTAAAAAATAAAATTTTATAAATTATAATGTATAATAAATTAATAATAATACTATATTAGTAATATACTAATATAAATATTATATATTTATATAATATAAGTTATATAATTAATATAATATTTTATTTATATATATTAATATTAGGGATGTCAAGCGAGCTTATTTCAAACAAACTAAATTTCAAGCGAACCGAACACGAACACAAGTTTTGTTCGTTCGTGTTCGGTTCGTTTACACCCCTAACTATCATGCCCCTAGAAGTCGAGTCCAATAGGCAAGACTAGACGGGGAAATACGGTACTCCTGAAAGTCAAGCCCAATAGGCAAGACTCGATGACAAGCTGCCATGCCTCTAGAAGTCGAGCCCAAGAGGCAAGACTCGACAGGCAGGTACAGGCAACAGTACTTCTGAAAGTCAAGCCCAAAAGGTAAGACCAATGAGAAGCTACCATGCCCCTGGGAGACGAGCCAAAGAGGCAAGTCTCGATGGGAAGCTAGTAATGGACATGGTCCTCACTTGAAAGACTCCATGAGAGCAAGTGATTGACAGAATCTCCACTCAAAGACCTCAGAAAGTTGCAAGCCTCAGAAGGCACCGGTACGTCAAAGACCTCAGAAGGCTACAAGGCCTTAGAAGACAGATACATCAAAAACCTCAGAAGACTAAACCACAAAAGGCTACAAGCCTCATAAAACACAGGTATATCAAATACCTCAGAAGGCCACAAACCTTAGAAGACACAGACATATCAAAGACCTCAAAAAACTACAAGCTTCAGAAGGCAACATGGTACATCAAAGACCTCAGAAGGCTACAAGCCTCAGAAGACATAAGTCCATAAAATTTATAAAGTGTGTGCTAACTTTAATTGTAGAATTTTGCATAATTAATAAAGCACAACAACCGTGAAAGCAACAAAGAAATGCATTGCTATCATCTACAATTGTCACATCAAATGATTAAAAAGACTACAAATACCAACATATACTTGTACACGGGATACAACAAATCAGTTCATCTTTAATTTGAGTCGACATCGTCTTCCTAAAATTCCAGTACTTCGGATGATCATCAAGAGGTCGCCAGATATCGCCACCACGTAAGCATGAGAATCTTATCCTCAAAGTGTGGCGGGAAAATTACAACATTTCTTCATCACCTTCAAAATGTGTAAGGGCGACACAAGGACGGCTTTCCTCTTCGTCGCAATGAGAAAGAATATCCCGTTGTTTGACGGCTATGCAGGACGGAGACGACTTACAACTTGGCCGACACTCTGCATTGCAACTTGGCGTCGCAACTCTTCGCCGCAACCCTTCGATGCAACTCTTCGCCGCGACGCCCCGCCGCAACGCTTTTCCGTGATGCACCTCTACAACACATCGTCGCGACGCACGTCCGCAACACTTCGTCGCAACGCTTCGCCGCAACAAGAAAGAAAATCTCGTTGTTTGCCTGCAACGCAGGACGGGGACGACTTTCTTCTTTGGGGAAATTCTGAATCTCCTGCTAGGCAGAGATGGGGACTCCACCTTTTTTTCTCCTCTCATTGGTATATTTATAGGCTGAAAAATCGTCTATCTTTATGATATTGTAAAAATTGACAGTTTATTTAAAAAAATAGTTGTTTATTTACAAAAACGGCAGCTCATTTAAAAAAAAAAACTGCTCATAAAAAAAAAGACAGCTCATTTAAAAAAAAAAACGACAGCTCATTTAAAGACGCAGCTACTCATCATAAAAAAACGACAGCTCTCTAAAAAAAATTGTTTGTGCTATAAAATATATATATATTGTTTTCACCTTTAATTTTCAATTTTCGGGTTCATTTCTCTCTTTAATTTTTGGTTTTCAGGTCGGCTATCCCACTGGCTAAAAAGTCGGTCCCATTAAAAAAAAAATTTAATTTTGTCCCAGACAGGATTAGAACCCTGCCTACCGCATGAAGCAGAAGGAATAGACCAACTGAGCTACATTTAATTAGTTTGTTATAAATAGCTTTAAATTATTGTTATACTATATA
>NW_018227869.1:4425-14988 GCF_001263595.1 Phalaenopsis equestris
TAATATATATATACATGTGTGTGTGTGTATTGATACATGTCTGAAAAAAATAAAAAAATTCTTAATTTGGATATTTTTTGTCAATAAAATTGGACTCGCCAGAAATTAAGGGGGGCAACTGATACGCCACCAACAAATTTTCATCATCTGGCGTGAATCTCGAGGCAATTTTTTAAGCAAGAAACATTTAAACTTTGATTAACAGTCATCCGGAGCTCCGATTTCAGCAAGCTTATAATCAAACTGACTAATTCGATGAGACGGACCTAGTGATATAAATACTAGCCCAATTCGAGTCAAATCAATCACAGATCAAGTCATTGAATCACAATTGGATGGTTTAAAGATTTATGGACACATTTAGAAGGTCAAACAAACGTCAAATCTGGCAAGACGAATCCAACAAGCCCAAGATCAATCAATTTCAGCATCATTAAGGCACCCAAAAGTCCATTAATCACTGTTTGATTGAGAGAGACTCTCTGGACGGTCCGATCAAAATTGTTTGTAATCTTGCATTAATAGCACCCAGAACACTATAAATAGAGCTCCCCCATTGTGAAGCCTAGAGAGAGAGTCTGAGGCCTTGAGGAAGAGTTGTAGCTCAGCATCACCGACTACCGCCGACCACCGCTGACCGCCATAAACCACCACCTACCGCCACCGACCACTGTCAATCGTAGTCAATCACCAGCAACCAAATGTCGACAGTCGACGCTGTAATCTGAAAAATATAGTTACATTTTCCCATCTGTGGGACAATGGAAAATCAAAGTTTGGGTGTGAGATAAATAAATGCATAAGAATTGGGTGCTATTCATGTAAATTTCCGTCAATAAAATTTAGCATGACATGTGAAATCAATGATCATGACATTAATCACTCAACAAACCTACCAGTAGACCTTGAAAACAGTATCGAAATTGGGCATTTTATGTTCCTGGCACAAAACAGAAACAGCAGTAATTCTACACACACACATACAACAGTGATTCTATATGTACTAAAGAATACAGCAGAAAAAAACAATGTACACGTACTAAAGTCATCAGAAAAATGGGGTGGAAGAAGCCAAGACCCTATTTGGTGGTTTCAAACTCAAGATTTATGAACTTTGCAGAAAGGACCAAAATCTTACATGTCCATTTGTCTACTAGCCTTCTTCTTGCTTGTAACATGTCCATTCCGTTCAAGCTCTAGCGCTCTCAACCTATTCTTATAAGCTGGTGTCTTCTTAACCATATTTAAAGCCTGCAAGAGAATTTCAAAGAAAATCAGTTTACAACAACAAAGGTAGTTGTGGTTGATCTTTTCTGATTTCAAGCAATTTGAAGATCCCCATGCTGTCAGAACTAGAGAGATGCGACTAATCAAATATGGAATCACGGAAGAACATAAAAATATGCTCTACATTCTATTATACAAAGCATGACATAGCGCCACCGATTTAAAATACTATGGGCTTCTTTGAGATAAATTTTGCTTTTCTTTTGTTTTTTATTTTTTAAAATAAGTTTTTTAGCATGTTTTTTACATTTTTTCTGAAAATCAAATTTACATGTTTTTTTAAAATACAAAAAACATATTTTAGATATTTTGAAAGTTTTTTAAAAAAATCAAACTTAATCAAACAGTCAAACATATTTTATTTCAAACAAAAACATAAACAAACCAAAATAAAAATAAAAAACAGAAAATAAAGGCCCCTAAACTTTGTTGGCATCCTTATCCTTGGGAAACGTGAGTCCTTCAAGATAATATAGCAGGTAAGTAATACAAAGAATCTTCCAAACAATATTTCTTGGCACTTGAGTGATTAAAACATGGGTCGAGCCAGGTAAGAACCACCAAGCGTACAAGTTCAGAGGCAAAAACAAGGAAAGGTAGTGAATTGATATGAGCCAAAAGTCTCCCGTTATTTGTGGTATCTTGCAATTCTGGGCAGCAACAGTTCTGAATCGCCTGTAGCAAGATTTTCCCCCCTTATTGCTATTGCGAGCCCTCTTGGGGAATGTTATTTTAATTAGAATTAGGATTATTCTTGAGTGGGAACTATTTATATGTTGTTATCTTCTTATTTGAGGACTTTTTGCTTTGGTTAATGTTATTTGGAAATTTATCCTCCTATTTTCTCCTGTTCAGAGAGCTGCAGTCTAATTTTCTTTAAATGATGAATTTGTATCTTGAAGAGATCAGATGGTGGAACATCCCATATGTCCATACCTCGGCATTTCACAATTCGCCTCGCTGTTTTCCGACGGGACAGCCTCCAAACTGCTGTTCTGACTACCGATTTACTGTCCAACAGCATTTTTTTGACGTTCCTCCACCACTGTCAGCCGCCAAACTTCTTTTCTTCCGTTCCTTGTCCTACAACCCTCTGCCCATTTCCTAACCTTCTCACAAGTCGCACCGCCTAATCATCCTACTTCGGTGTCACTGGGTGTCTAGAAAGAAATATCAAATATGCATTGTTCAGAGACACATTCGTTTCTTTCACATTACAAAACAGTGTGTGATAACTATGGAACTTCTTGAAGAAAAGCATATTTCATTTTAACTTTAATACACAAAGATCAATGGTACTGACAGTGTCAATACACTGATAATCATACTAATGCATCAAAAATCCTGTTGTCTGTGAGGCTTTAAAATGGTCCCAAACTTGGATTTAAATACAAATGGCGACGGCCTGCTTTATTAAGAATATAAGCTAAGGACCACAATCAGACAATACTGATTGCCAGTCAATGTAAGGGTCCTAATGATTCACTGCCTCGATATGTGGATCAGTTTTCCTACTGGACCAGATTGAACGCCCCATCTTTTAGTCATATTTTATGTAAGACAGGTATGTAAGACTCACCCTTATATGTCATTCTAAATTTAAAACAAGACAATCTGCTTGAAACTTATCTTGAATATGGGGTATATAAGTTCAGTCCATCATGCCTCTATAGCAAATAAAATTACCATCTCAAATGCTCCTATCAAATTTCAAAAAGAAATCCAATCAGCTATTATCAGGCTTTCCTCATTCAAGAGGTTGCAAGTCTTACTTATGAGGTTTCCAAAAAATTTATGCCCCGCAGCAATTAAACCAATTTAATTAATTAGGTCACATTACTTACAATGTAAAGCTGTAAGACCCATTGTTTGGTTGCTCCTCATTCTCAAGGATATAAGTCGCACTTATGGGCCTTCCAATGAATGTAAATCTTATTCTAATTAATTCAAGCCAAGCTCAAACCAGACAAGTCCCTCAAAACATGCCTGATTACTGATGCCAAGTTCACTCTCCCATCATCCACAAATCAACCACTATTTCATCCTTGCACTCTACAATTACCCATTGCAAATAATTCCTTGCACAAATCTTATGGGTGCCCACATTTATTGGCTTCACTACACTAATCTCCTACAATTGCATGCCGACATTCTGCATGTAGATTGGGTTTGCATAAGCCTGCAATCATCTGGCTCCATATTTCATGCATGTGGCGAATTTCATTCTCAAACAAATCCCCGCACAGCCACAACTGCTGCCATCCCTCAACTCACATTATAATAACCAGGAATTTGCCATTCATAAATCAATTGCTTCAACCAGTTAGTATTTCAATTAGACTGGATCAATGTAGAAATGTTCATGAAGGCTTTCAAGCTTCCAATGATAGAGCTATTGGGAATCTATGATAAGAGACTTCTTTAATAATGATAACGAGGTCGATGTTCTTCATCTTAATATATTCTCACCCGGGATGGATTTCACATTCATGGCCTTCACTTGAGATGGATTTTCATTCGTCTATTTGGAATGACTTTTACTAGATCAATAGATAAGAAATGAGAATCTCTAATTCTTCCTCCAACAACATTTCAAATTGCAATATTAGAGTTCTTAGTTGCATAAAGGAATTGTTGTGGTAAAATTCTACCTCAATCTTTAGTCAGGAGTTTCAAGTTTTCAATATTACATAATTTACAATATGACATCCTTAATTCTCTATATGTCAATTATTGGTGGTTTAAAGTGTCATTTGTTTTGTAGGACTATTCTGGCAACTTAATGCTTGTTGAAGGTTAGTTTTGTCATTCTAATAAAGGCATATTTCAAAATAGATCACATGGTTCTGTAAATTAGTTGGTTGGTGATGAAATTAAGAAAAAGACCTTTTGAAACCACTTTGAGAATTGATTCCTCTTCAAGGGTCTCCTGTTTCTTCTCTCTACTTCAAGCATCCCTTCATTTAAAGTATTCATCATCTAATTTTCTCATTTCTCTCAAATCCTTTATCTCATTGGCTATTTTTCTATATAGAATTCTTCTCTTCTCAACAATTAAAATGCCTATGATTAGACCGCATAGTTCCACTGTCATTGTTGTCATCAGGTTTTCTAGTGTTCATATATGGACAACAGATTAATAATCATAGGTCAATCTTCAAGATAAAAGTGAGGTGATTACTTGCAGTGTGAATTGAAATTAAATAAGGAAACGTAAGCAGCATTCATGCAAAAATTGCGCAGAAATGGAAGCAGCATTCATGAAAAACAAAGCACAATAGCATGTTCTCTCTATGAACGCTCCAGCCATAGTATAACACAAATTTAATGCAAACTTTTAGTCGGATTGTTAGTATTGTAATGAGTGGTTATATACAATTTTAATACCTGGTTATACCTTGACCATTGATTCAGATATTGTAAGGCAGAAACAATCAAAAGAAGACCAAGTAATACTGCACGGGAATCCTGACAACAGAATGGAAAAAAAAACCTGTATCATAATACCTATCAAAAATAATTTTCTCGTTTTATTAAAAAAGAAAAAAATCAAAATCAAAGTTGCATTACTGTTTTGTGGCCATAGTATGCATGATAGTACCGTGCCGTGTTATAGAAAACCTGAAACAAAAGTTGAACCATACAGTTAGATTTTAAAGATAACAGGAATAGAAGGAAAATCATCAGAGGTCTCATTCCACTCCTCGTGATTTACCAGATCCATAGTCAAAGTCTGCCTTACAAAAAAAACCACGCAAGTAAATAAATAGAAGAAAGCCAGTTTTTTGCTAAATATCTGTTTATAGTACAGATATCAGAACGATATAGTTCACCTACACATTATATCCACTGATAAAAGAAAAGAGAAATAAAATGGCCCAATAGATAAATTAAGATGTATCTGACCTTCTCAGAAGCATCAAATCATTAAAGTTAACAGAAGAAACAAGATTAAACTCCAATAGAGAATGTGCGTCTTCTTCGAGAAGTAGACCATCAGGAGATAAATTAAGATGTAACTTCATTAGAACGAGAAAACGTTTAAAAAACTTGTAAACAAAGCATTAAATTTGCATAAAAAACAGTGATACACCCATTGAGATTTATATCTAATGAAGGGTTCTATTTATAAAAAAAAGAAGTCTAAAAATTTATTTATAAATGTTATAAGGCCCTATGTATAAGTGAAGTGTTAATGAAATGAAGTGAGTTTTTAAACAACAATTGCGCTGTCTTGGTTCTTGTGCGCTGTTGTGTTGCTCAACGAGGGTAGCCGCGACAAGATTGCAGGATTGCAGAAGGGCCACGACTCGGTCGAGGGAAGCAGTGCGCGATCGGAGAAGGGCTGCGGGAGCGGATCGCAGAAAGGCTGCGACTCGCACCAGGGAAGCAGTGACGCGATTGCAAAAGGACTGCGAAACTCCTGCCTTTCTCGTCATCCGCTCTCCCGAAAGCAGGAGCAGAAGAGGGGAGTTCGAAGGTTTCGCACGTCCCGTGCATCCTGATCAGAGAAGGAGCTCTGCGGCGCAAACATGAAACTGGCGATTCCTTTTGTTTGCTACGAAGATCGATTCCTTTTGTCGTGAGCTTCGAAGATGAATGTACAGCTTCAGAATCGCCGCTACAGTTTCATGAGCGGAAGCAGCCCAGAGTGGTTCAGTCTTTTTTCGTGAGCTTCGAAGATCAATTCTGTTTGTTTGCTACGAAGCAAGTAGTGCAGTTTTTTGTGTGCATTGGAACATGAAGGTTCAAGCACGTTCTGTGGAAAAAAAAACTGGCCAGGGCTTTGAATCGGGCATATAAACTAAAAACCAATTAAAATGAGTTTGATCCTTGTGATTTTAACATGGCAGGAGAGGAAACGAACATAATGATGGAGATAAGGGATTGGCAATTCTTGGGAAGAAGGATCCTGAATTTCTCAAGATCTTGATAGAGCTAATACAGAGAGCTATGGATCTGAAGCTCCATGAACAGGCCATGTATCTGAGTTGGACGTGTCAGATCGAAATTGCTTTAGTAGGGAAGGACTAGCAAGATATATGATGGAGTTCAAGCCAAAGAGTGATTGTTAAGAGGGATAAATTGAGGACCACACATGTCTTGCTCTACATCTAGCGACTCAACTAATGGTCCATCGATTGTCTCATCAGTAGATGGCATTCAAAGGGTCGGCGACATTTGGGCAAAGCTAAAGAAGATTTATGTTGGAGCTAAAAACCACATGAAAGTGTTTCAGATTCAGCGTGAGATAGAAAGAGTGGTTCAGGGTGATAGACCGATTCAAGAGTACTCTATAAACTGGAGCGGTTGTAGCAAGATCTTGATCACTTCTCACTTATGTTAAGTTGTGGTGATCTGAGGTGCAAGAAGGGAAAGATCTATGCACATATGAGGACTATGCAGTTTCTGACTCATTTAAACTTGACCTTTGATCAGAGAAGATCGGTTCTCCTAGCTTGCGATGATACGGAAGGAGAGTCGCATGAAGCTACACACTGAGCCGAAGGGTTTTTCTGGGGGACAATCAACATTGGCTGCTATGAATCCAGGTATGCTGGGTGTCTAAGAAAAACTCGCAAGTGCTACAACTGTGATGAAGTTGGTCGTCTGAGCAGGGTCTGTCCTAAGCCACCTAGAAGAGAGATAGGTGCGAGTGGACAAGATGGAGGTCGTGGTCGTGGACCCGTGGTTGTGGGGGTCGGAAAGGTAGAAGAGGAGGTTACCAGGCATATCTAACGGTGGCAGAGGACGAGGACAGTGTGATCTTTATTAGTGAGGATCATGAGTGTCTGGAGTTGTTGAAGAGAAAGCAAAAAGCAGCAGGAAATGGAGCTGAGAATGTTTCAAATCAATCGACATCAAGTGGTAACATTGCTCCTTATGCTTGCTTCAGCGAATTTACTAGTGACACACTTGCTCTTGCCTCTATTTCCACCACAGAATCATCAGATTGGATCATAAATTCCAGTACTTCTCGTCACGTGACAAATATTGTCGGAGAGAACACTTCATTTACTCATCTAGCAGTATCAGAGAGTATGCAGACTGTTGATGGTACAACACAGTCTGTAGTTGGTAAGGGTACAGTGAAATGTATCAATCATATGACTTTGTCCAATGTTTTGCATGCTCCTTCTTATCCAATAAATCTCTTATCCATTAGTATTATTATTCTTCAGTTAAAATGTATTATTTCTTTTGACAATCCTTAGGTGGCTTCCAAGAGAAAGGAACAAGTCTGACACTTGACACTAGAACGTGGCATAGCAGAGTCTGATACTTGAACCGAAAGGGGATACACTTAGCTCTGGCATCCATGATAGAAAGTGTTGTAGTAGGAGAATCTGGGAGGACTGTCGGAGATGTGTTACTGCTACATCACAGACGCATGGAACATTTCAGTCTTAGTTTATTGAGTCGGTTATACTCATTTATGTATGAAAAGACAAATTAGGAGAAATCGGTGTGTGATGCTTGTGAGTTTGGCAAGCTCACTAGGAGTAGGAGCTCTAGTGTGTTTTATTTAATACATTCTGATGTATGGAGACCTTGTCCTACTAATTCTATGAATGATTATTGTTATTTTGTTATGTTTATTGATTTTCTCGTGTTACCTAGATTTACTTGGTGGAACAAAAAAGTGGGGTGATTGTTTGCATTAATGGTTTCCACAAGGTAATTTAGACCCAATATGGGGCAGTTGTGAAGGCACTGAGATCTGATAATGGGACAGAATATATCAACAGAGCATTTGGGGATTATCTGTCAGCTCAAGAGATACAAGACCAAATCACATGCCCATACACACCAGCACAGAATGGAGTGATAGAGAAGAAAAATTGGCATCTTTTAGAGGTGGCTCGGAGCATGATGATGACAATGAATGTCCCACAATACTTATGGGGGCAAACAGTTTTGACAGTCGCTCAATTGATTAACATGATGCCCTCAAGAGTGTTAGAATAGAAGTCTCCTTATCAGATGTTGAAAGAAGACGATAGTTGGATCCTTCTATAGAAGGCATTTAGATGTGTATGGTTTATGAAAGACAACAGGCCCCCTGTAGGAAAATTGGATCCTAGAGCTGTGAAATATGTGTTCATGGGATATTCTGCTACTAAGAAGAGTTATTTACGTTGTAGCCCAATTGAGAAGAGACTATTTGTGAGTATGGATGTGTCATTCAGAGAGTTTAAACCATACTACACTTTGAAAGTGAATTCACCATTCGATGACTCAACAACCACTGGAGATATGAGGCAAGAAAAAGCGAATAGTAGTAGTGATGGCGTGGTGCAAGTGGGAGAAATGGTATGTCCTGTGATGTGGGATGCATCAACTGAGGAGACAGAAATCGATGAGATTGACCCCAGAGGTAGTGGGATTCAAACTGAATGTGAGCTAAGGGTGTATACATTGAGAATGAAGCAAACTGAGGAAATAGAGTCTGCAATACCA
This sequence comes from Phalaenopsis equestris, assembly GCF_001263595.1. Classification (NCBI taxonomy): domain Eukaryota; kingdom Viridiplantae; phylum Streptophyta; class Magnoliopsida; order Asparagales; family Orchidaceae; genus Phalaenopsis; species Phalaenopsis equestris. The sequence goes on from NW_018227869.1 coordinate 13,174, forward strand.
ACAAGTCTCTTGCCTCGGTCTTCCCCAACTCTTTTGACACTTACACCATCCACCTTTGATTCAAAACTCCCCATGTGTTATTATTCCTCCTCCATCCACTCCTACCCCTCCAACATTAAGGAGGACCTCCCGCAGCAATATAAGGCATCCTCCTTATCGTTTTGGGTGGGAACGTGACATTGCAAACTTTGTTTCTTATTCCAACATCTCACCTTTGCACTAAACATTCATTGCATCATTGGATTTTATCTCTATACCCAAGTGTTGGCAGGTTGATATAAAGAATCCCACGTGAAAAGCGACAAAGCATGAAGAGCTCGGAGCATTTAATCAAAACCGAACATGGGAGATTATACCACTACCAGCAAGGAATAAGGCAATTGAATGTAGTGGATCTTCCCAGTAAAGCAAACCCCAAAAGGCAAGGTGGAGAGGTACAAAGCATGACTAGTGGCAAAAGGGAACAGTCATACGTGTGACATTGACTACAATAAAACATTTGCTCCAGTAGCAAAGATGAGCATGGTGAGGACACCAGCTTCTATGGCAGTGAATGGTGGATGGAGACTCCAACTGGATGTGAAGAATGTTTTTCTTCATAGAAAGAGCTATTGAAGGAGGTATATATGAAGATACCACCAAGATTTAGTACATCCTGGATAGTGGGCAAGGTGTGTGGGCTCAGGAAGTCATTATATACTTGAAGCAGTCTCCTTTGAGTCTGGTTTGATAAGTTTAGAGTGGTGATGGTTGGCATAGGATATCAATAGATTAATGCAGACCACAAGGTGTTTTTTCAACAACATGAAAGTCGCACTATCATACTTGTTATGTATGTGGATGACATTATTATCATTGGCGATGATGAGGCAAAGATTGTTCAGCTAAAGGGAAAATTCGGGAAGCAATTTGAGATTAAGGATTTGGGACAACTCAGATACTTCCTTGGGATTGAAGTGGCCCATGGACCTGAGAGAATGGTCATATCCCAGAGAAAATGTGTATTGGATCTTCTCACTGAGACAGGTATGCGGGGGTACAAACCTACAGTCTTTCCAATTGATTAGAAGTTCAAGTACAGTATAGAGGTAGATGAATCAGTTGATCGTGAGAGTTACCAAGGCTGATGCGCCGTCTGATCTATTTGTGTCACACTCGGCATGATATTTCTTTTGCAGTAAGTGTGGTGGGCCGCTACAAGCATGATCCTAAGAAGAGCCATATGGATGCAGTGTATCAGATTTTGAGGAATCTGAAGAGTGTATCAGGAAAATGATTGATATTTAGGAAGAATGGGCATGTAGATATTGAGGGCTTTTGTGATTCTAACTAAGAAAGTTGTGTTGATGACAGACGATCCACATCAGGATACTGTATGTTTGTCGGTGACAACTTGCTTTCATGGAAGAGCAAGAAACAGTCAATTGTAGCAAGATCAACAGCAGAGACAGAATACAGGGTCATGACATTAGGAGTTGCTGAGATGATGTAGTGGAATGCCTTATTTGTTTAACTCAAAGTGGATCAGGGAACTCAAATCCAGTTGTTGTGTGATAACAAATCAGCAATCAACATTGCTAACAACCTAGTGCAACATGATAGAACTAAACATGTGGAGACTTATAGATTCTTCATCAAGGAGAAGCTAAATTATGAATTGTTGGAACTAAGTCATGTTGGTTGTTGACTGCCTCACTAAAGGACTTAGCTCAGTGATGTTAACTAGATTATGTTTCAAGATGGGCTTAGTGAATATCTTTCGCACGTCTTGAGTGGAAATGTTGAGATTTATATCTAATGTAGGGTTTTATTTGT
>NW_018227870.1:0-1037 GCF_001263595.1 Phalaenopsis equestris
AAAAGATATCTAGCGAGTGTAAAAGAGAGAGGCAACAGAAGTGAGAGAGATCGAGTGAGTGAGTGTGGGAGATGGCCAGAGTAAAGAGAGTGAGAAAGGGTGGAGCAAGAAATAAAGGGAGGAACATGAGAGAGTGCGTGTGAGGGATGGAGGGAGGATAGAAGATAAGGAGAGATATAGAGAGAATGAAGAAACGAGAGTGAGAGAGGATAGAGGCAGAGGGAGTGGGAGATATGGATATAATGAGAAGATAGAGCAAGACGATAAAGAAGAGATACATAAAGAAGAGATAAAAAAAAAAGAAAGACTTAATGAGAGGGGATGAGGTTGGAGATAAAGAGAGAGGTGAGTAAGGAAGAGAGGGGAGCAAAGGGGAGAGAGTGAGAGAGAAGAGAGGAAAAGAATGATGGGAGAAAAGAGAGAATAAGGAAGGAAAACATGAGAGTGAGGAGGTTGTTTAAGATGGATGGAAAGAGGGAGGGAGTGGAGGAATAATGGAAGACATAAATGAGTGAATTGTAGTGAGAGATAGAGAGGAAGAGAGAGAAAAGAGATGAAGGGAGAGAGGAAAGGGGATGGAGAGAGAAAGAGAGGGAGGAAGAACATGTGGGTAAGAAAGAGAGTGTGAGAATGTGAGAGAGATTTAGTGAAACAAAGAGAGAGAGCAAAGGTGAGAGAGAGAAGAAAGCAATTAAAGAAAATGAAGGCAAGACGGATAGAAAGAAAGAATGAGATGAGAGAGATTATGAGAGAGAAAGAGGGAGAGTGAGAAGAGAGAGAGAGTGATAGTAAGAATGAGTAAGACAACATGACATAAAAGAGAGAGCTAGAGGAATAATATAAGGGAGAGGGATAGAAGAATAAGCAAGATAGAGAGAGAAAAGTGTGAAAGAGACAAGAAATGACAAAAGAGAGTTACAGAGAAAGGGGAGAGAGATGAACATTAAAAATGAACAAGAGAAAGAGAGAGAAGATGAAGAGTAAGTGAGTGTGAGAGAAAGAGAGATGGAATAAGAGAGACTAAGGGATGAAGGAGG
>NW_018227870.1:2338-3266 GCF_001263595.1 Phalaenopsis equestris
TAAATGCCACCGCACCTAGCTTATCAGTAGATTATTTTTAATCAGCTTATCAGTAGATTATTCAATAAGATGTAGCTACACCAAACAGACCCTAAGAGGGAGTGCGAGGGAGAAAGATGAAGAGAGAAGAGAGATAGAGTAAGTGAGAAGGAAAAGAGGGAAGGAGGGAGAGAGAAAGAGAGTGAGTAACATATAGGAGGATAGAGGGAGAGTAAGAGAGAGAGAGATAGAGGAGGTCTAACAGAGTTATAGTGATGAAGTGGGAGTGAGAATGGGAGTGAAAGAGAGAGAGAGAGTGCAGTAGAAAGGTGATCTTTTAGGGGGATAGATTTAACACTAATGCAAATTATAAAGTCAGCCTAAAATAGTAAGAGAGAAAATAAAGATATTATGAGAGAAAGAGAGAAAAGAAAGGAAGGAGGCTGGAGGGAGTGATAGAAATAAAGAAGTGCAAGCTGGAGAGAAAGAAAAAATGAGAGATAAAAGTAGGAGGGAGGGATAGAGAGTAGAGAAAGAAGGAGAATAGGGTTTAGGGTTTAGTCTCCCTTTCACTCGCACCCCTCTTTCTCTCTATCTTTTCATTCTTTGAATCTATTTGTTTGCTCCCCTTTACGCAACCGTCTCTCTCTCCTCAATCCCCCTCTAACACTCTCTTTCTCTCTCTATCTCTCTCTTATTATCCCTCTCACTCTATATTCTTTCTCTCTCATTCTCTATCTCTCTATATATCTCCCCATTCTAACCCTCAAAAACTCCCACCCCACGTCCCTCTTTCTCTCCCTCTCGATCTCCCTTCTTCTCATTATTTCCCTCCTTTTTTCTCTCACTTTCTTCTCTCAAACCTTTATTGGTCTCTCCCTCCCGTACTTTCACTCTACCTCTCTCGCTCTCTCTTCTCTTTCCTCTAATTCTCCCTCTTTCTCTCCCT
>NW_018227870.1:3957-4984 GCF_001263595.1 Phalaenopsis equestris
CTCTTTTATAATCTCCCTCTTAATCTTCCCTCTACCAGTCCTCTCTCTCTCTCGCTCTCTCCACTTTCTTCCCCTCCCCCTCCCTCACTTCCTCTCTTTGTATCTCACTCTCTTTCCCCCCCTCACTATTTACCTCTCTTGCTTTCTCTTTCTCTCTATCATTCTCTCCCTCTTAATATCTCTTTTACTCTATTTACTTTCTCTCTCACACGCTTGCTCTCTTTTCCACTCCCTACCTCTCTTTCATCCCAACCCTCAAAAACGCCCTACCTACGTCCCTCTTTCTCCCCTCCTTATCTTTTTTCCTCTTTTTATTTCCCCCTCCCTCCTTTCCATACTCTCTTTATCTTCTTCAAACCACTCTCTCTCTCCTTTCCACTTTTTCTCTCTTTATCTCTCTTTCTCTCTCTCAATCACTCTCACTCTCTCTCCTTCCCTCCATCTCTTTATCTTTTCATCTCTCTTTCTCTCCCTCTATCTCTCTCACTCCTCCCTCACTCCTACTCTCTCTGTCTCACTCTCCCTCCCTCCTTCACATCCTTTATCTCTTTATCTCACTCTCCCTCCCTTCCTCTCTTCTTACCTCTCTCTTGCTCCATCTCTCTCTTATCATTTTTCTCACTCTCTATGACTCTTACACTCTGTCACTCACTTTTTACTCTCTCTCAATTTCATGCCTTCTCTACCACTCTCTATCTCTTTCTCTATCTCTCCCTCCCTACATCCCTTTTTCTCCCCCTCCCTATCTCCTTTTCTCTCTCTATTTCTCTCTCCCTCCCTTTTCTACTCTCCCTCTGATCTCTCATACATTTTCTCTCACTTTTTCTCTCAACCTCATTCATTCTTTCTTCTCTCTTTTTAACTCTCTCTCTCTCTTTCTCTCCTTTTCTTACTCTTTCATTGTTTCTTCTCTCTCTCTTTCTCTCCTTTTCTTACCATCTCAACCTTCATGCTTGCAATTATACATATTCTTTCGCCTTCACTTGTCTCTCTATCTCTCCTTCTCAAATTCCATTGCTCACTCTCT
>NW_018227871.1:0-372 GCF_001263595.1 Phalaenopsis equestris
GAAAAAAAATTAAGTGTTTCATCCTGCCAATTTTACCAGTAAGGGCTTACTTTCGTGTGAAACGATCACACAAATAGCCTGGAAGATGTGAGGATTTAGGTCGTGACAAACGATAACCTCGGAATCCTAGACTAGTTAGGGCTTATATTGTATAACAGGGCTATAAAAAGGCCTAAAGATAAGGTGAGGATTTACGTTGCATAAGCAAGCAACCTCAAAGTCCTATGGCTTTATTGTTTATATCTAAGGAAGGAAGATTGATTTAGTTGAGGAAGACAAGTTTTGCTGTTGAAGATGCCGTGCTGCCCAACATGCTAACTCGAAGCTCCCTGCTGCTACGAGTTTGAGTTTTCTAGTGTGTTAAGTTATAAT
>NW_018227872.1:0-330 GCF_001263595.1 Phalaenopsis equestris
AACATAATCTAATTCTTCATTTTCTATTTCGTTCAGAATAACTTCATCACTCTCTTCAAATAGTTCTTTGTCTTCACTAATTTCCATGCTAAAACATTCATTATCTCTTTCAACAACAGAGTATTTCATAGATTTCGTAATGTTAAAAGTCACTTCTTGATCGTTAACTCTCATAGTTAATTCTCCTTTTTGAACATCTATCATAGCTTTTTCAGTAGCTAAAAATGGTCTCTCTAAAATGATAGGTATTTCTTTATCTTCCTCCATATTTAAAATACTAAAATCCATAGGAAAGGTAAATTTATCCACTTTTACTAACACATCTTCTAT
>NW_018227873.1:0-497 GCF_001263595.1 Phalaenopsis equestris
TGTGAGGATTTAAGTCATGACAAACGACTACCTCGCAGTCCTAAAACGAGTTTAGGGCTTAAATTATACGATAGAATTGTACAAATGCCTAAAAGATGTGTTTTAGGATTTATGTTGCACTAGGCAAACAACCTCGAATTCCTATGACTTTGTTGTTTTAAAGTCAAGGAAGGATGTCTTTGACATGTTGTTGTAGATCCTCTTGTTGTTGAAGATGGCTGGGCTGCCCACCATGTAAGCTCCAAGCTCCTCGATGTAGCAGAGTTTAAGTTTTCTAGGTCATTTAGTTAGAATGTCAAATCAGGTGATCCTATGGTTAAAGTTTTTCTTAAAATTTTATTATGGGCATATTAAAGTTGGTTAAAGCGACACCGGTTAAGATCCGACGGTTCTATCGTCCCGGCACCACTATTTTCTATTAGAATCACTTAGTCTGAATAAATTTACTAAACTCAACTTAAAGAGTTCTATAATTTCATTTAGACCGTGGGAAGCCT
>NW_018227874.1:0-225 GCF_001263595.1 Phalaenopsis equestris
AAATTGATCTGATAATTTCAATTTTTTCATCGAATTAATTTGATACTTCTGATTCATGACTTTTCAAAAAAAAATTGATCCGATAATGTCAATTTTCTCATCGAATCAGTTCGATACTTCTGATTCATAACTTTTCAAAATTGATCTGATAATTTGAATCAGTTCAATACTTCTGATTCATAATTGATCTGATAATTTCAATCTTCACATCGAATCAGTTCGATA
>NW_018227874.1:435-997 GCF_001263595.1 Phalaenopsis equestris
ATTGATCCGATAATCTCAATTTTCTCATCGAATCAGTTCGATACTTCTGATTCATAACTTTTCAAAAATTGATCCAATAATTTCAATTTTCTCATCAAATCAGTTTGATACTTCTAATTCATAACTTTTCAAAAAATTGATCCAATAATTTTAATTTTCACATTAAATCAATTCGATAATTCTGACTTATGCTTTTCTCAAATTGATCGGATAATTTTCACTTTGAATCAGTCCGATATTTCTAATTCACATCCTTCAAGAATTGATCCAATAATTTCAATTCTAACTTTAAGTTCAGTCCTACACTTCTGATTTTTTCTATTGGAAGACAGTTCCAAATTTCTGACTCTCCTTTGATATCAATATTTGTATCTTGAATCCCCATTTTGAGATCAACCCTTACATGTTGATCCATATTAAAAAAAAAAAGAAAAAACAAAACAACACACTTAACAACTTTAAAACTCACTATCCAATTCTCAGTGAGAGTCCTCACTGCCTGACCTTGATCAGACACTTATTAGCAAAAAATTCCTCAGCGGAAACAAATAGCAGACACAAA
>NW_018227875.1:0-3820 GCF_001263595.1 Phalaenopsis equestris
ATTTTGCTTCATCATTTTTGCGGCAATTAGGATCTCTGAGAAATTCGACTTGTAGAAGCCATGGAAAAACAGATGGAAAGCCTACTACCATGTTATTTTTTTTATGTGAAAATTTTTCCGTGGCATTTTTTTCATGTTAGAATTCCTATGTTGGCTTGTAGAAGTCATTTAGTTGAGATATGAATTAGATGGAGGATTATGCAACAAGTTGAGCCCATTTAGTTGAGTTATGAATAATGTTTCAAGCTTATATTGGGATGAACTAATGATCTGGCTAATGAGTTTTCTGCTTTATCCTTGTAGAAACATGAGCTCCAACTACGGGAGATTACAGGCTTTCTTACGTTACGTCAGACACAACTACGGGAGAAAGTTTTACGGTTGCTTCAGGAGCGTCTCTGAGAGGCACGACTTCTTCAGATGGGCGGATATTTCGGCATATCGCACTGGATATTCCGGCATATCGCACTGCTGACAGTGATCAGGTTAGGATGGTTTCCCTGGAGGACAGTGCAGCTCATGACATTCGTCGTCGGGGTTTAATAATTTTAATTTTAATTTTAATTGTAATTTTTTTCTCTCTTTATTTTATTGGTTTTGATACTCAATCTTAAGTGAGAATTGTATCTTATTTTTTTAAACTGTTATGAATTGGTTTTCTGCTTCTATAGTAGTGATTATGTTGCATATACTGCAACACACAATATTACTTAACAGTGACAAAATGATTATTTATTCAAAAACAACTACAAATTAGTTGTTTTTAAGCGGAGCCCCCAAACAGACAACCAATTTATTTGAATAATCTGTAGACTAGCATATTGTCAGGATAATTTGCTTATCAACAGATTGTTCAATAAGCTCCAGTTGCCCCAAACACACCCTTAATTACAACTAGCTTTCAGATAATGGTGGAATTGGGGGTGGTAAGAGGCATACATCACTTGTGAATTTTAAATTTAAACACTAGTCAACTTTTAGTGTTTTATTTCATCTCATCGTTCTTAAGTTTTGATTCTCATTTATGTGCATCATAATGTTATGTGATTCTTCCATGAAAAAAAATGCTTAAACTTTATTTTAATGAATGAAAATTAAAAAAAAAAAAAAAGTGAAAAGGAGCATATAGTTCTCATTTTGTAGGTGTTATCATAGTGGAATTATATTTTTATTTGCTTATTATGATTCAACAGATCTGACTCTCCCGACTTGTTATAATTAATTAAAGAAAAGAGACGAATCCACTCATGAATGAGATGTAACACATGAAATTAATAATTTGATTTTTTTTTTCTTTTTGGTAATGTTGTAATCCATTGCATGTTTTCCAAGTATTTGGTGGTTCTTATAATTAAAATCATGATATAATTGATTATGACCAGATTGATATGCATTTATTATTTTGTTTTTACTGGAGACTAATTATGTGTAGATATTTTCTTATTTACTGTTCTGTGCTATTAATTTATGCCATTGGTTCTCGTTTTCCAGCCACGAGGCTAAAAATATGGGCATGATTTGTCTCTAAATATTGAGAAATCTCTCATAATTGTAGCTAAAATATTCTACGATGGTATCATCTATATTTGATGACGTGGTCTGCAAGATAATAGCTGGCATTATATTTATATGACTTTTGATATAAAAATGCTTATTGGATGGTTGGAAGTGCATTTCAGTAAATATTTTACTACATGATGTCACAAACTCTCCATCGAAGTATGAGATATATTAATTATTAGCTTTCTATGGCTCGCTTTGGTATGGAACCATAAAAAAAAAGGTGGGCATTTACATACATACCACCTAATTCTAACCTATTTATATATCTGACACCTAAGTTTTATTTTTTATATTTATAACACCCAATTCTTTCATTTAATATTAAAACACCCCCATTTTATCTTTTATAAAGTGAAATTCACCGTTTCATGCTTAGGTTTAAAATTAAGGGCTGTTTAGATATATATAGCACACCCGAAGTATTGCTATATATAAATCTAGCAGCTTCTTCCCTCTATTTTTCAATGCTCACTCAAATATGAAGTCATGATAAAACCCAACCCATATTTTTCATTTTTATCAAAGTCTCAATGATTTGATCGTGCCATATGTGAATATAAAGTTTTGGGTGCTTTATATGCAATTATCCTTAAAATTAAAGTTTAGGTGTTTATTATGTGAATACATCATAATTAAGTGGTTTGTGAGTAAAACTTACTTCAAAAAATGAAAAGTAAATGAAAATGAGAATGAGAAATGAATTCAATTGAATTGAAGTTAGTTTTCACCAACTTTAATTGTGCATTTTTAATTTTGTTTGAGAGATAAATAATTAATTGAAGCATGAAGTAATGTGATATTATTCACAGTTCAAATTTACTAGGACTTTATACCAGTTTTAAGCAATTAATTATTATTACATTTTATAACTGAAACTTTGCTCTTTTGGTTTTTAGTTATGAATGATGATTCATGCACAATTAAATGATTTTTTTTTTTGGTGTCAAAAAATTAAAAAGCAAAAAATGAATAGGGATTACCCTAGGTAAAATAGCTTCTAAATGGTAGGTACTCCTAGAGTTTGAGATGAGATCAATTGAAGGTAATAAGAAAAGCAATGCAAAAATATTGAAGTGATTGCGGTAATTAGGGTTGAAAATTTGTTATGTCCGCATTGGACAATTGCCCGTTCTGAAATTTGTAATTTTTTTATATGAATAGCAAAATTTAATATTATTTTCTTATGTAGTTTTTGCAATTTGTTAATTTTGCCCTGCCTGAATATATTTTTTTGCCCATTAGTTGAAAACAAATTAAACATTTGTTGATTTTTACTAACCCTAAAAAATAATAGCGGTTCCGCCCTTGAAGAATTAAGTAGATTTTCTTTTCACATTGAGATGACGAGCAAAATGCTATTGGCAACATAGCAAGAGGTCAACTAATTGACTCAAGGCAATTTAGTTATATTTTTAGAGGTGGAGATGATATGAATCAAATGCGACCAGCAAGGTAGCAAAGGAAGGCTGTAGAGGTGGCTACTTGTTGTTTGCAACATTTATTCCTGATGGTGAGATAATATAATCTAATGGTGAAGGGAAGGTCATGGTGATAATTGAGAGAAGTTAAAGATGATTCTCTTACTCATGGTAGAGATGGCAATAACAAATGGTGGCAAGCAAAGTGATACAATAAAGTTATAGAGATGGGTGACAGTACTCATGCGAATGCTTATATTCAAGTGCACAAGAAATGGGGAAGAGCTTCATGTTTTATATAAACACTTCAATTCTTCAATGTTTTGAAAGTTCATAATATCCCAAATAAATAAAATTAATATTTACTAATATTTTTTTTTAAAAAAAATTAATCTAATGATCTCACCCGTAAGTTGGCATAATCCCCAAGCCAAAGTTTGCTTTGGTGGCAGATGAAGGGTCAATGGTGGTTCACTGTGCATCATCATTGATGAAGTCTTCAGTCAATAGAATGATCTTGATCTTGCCATTCTATAGAGTTATAGTCAAAATATCAAAATGAACATAATTAGCTTAATATAAATAACTCCATAAAGGTTGTGGATCAAGTTTAGAGACATCAGGAAATAACTTCATTAAGTCATAATTTTGTAACAAAATATTTTTCAAGTGCAACACAATATATGCTTTACATCGCAATTAAATGTGTATTGAGCCGTGTTTGGAAAACTTGCTCTATATTCATATTTGTCTCGCTTGAAATTAAGCTTAGCATTAGCCAATTTAAGACAAATGAAAATAAATAAATAATTAGAAAAATATGATCTACTCATTTTTTT